>NC_084629.1:5154503-5454503 GCF_033978795.1 Nerophis ophidion
CCACAAAAACATGTATTTTATTCCATTCACAAAGTGCACAAAATAATATTGTACCACATTTTTAGCATGGAATAATCAAACAATCAGTGGCATATCCGAGCATGGAGCATATTAATTATTTTTGCAGACTGTTTCTCTAACCACCATTTTACCTGAGAAATGGACAACACCACAGGTGGTGTTATTTTTTAACAAATGTTTATTAGTGTCTTATTGTGCAAGAAGATGTCTCCCATTGAAAACATTACTTTTAACCTTCAAAATGTTTTTTCTGCTCCATTTATGAGAGTATAAACACGCACTGTACGTTTGGTCATTGATGAATTGAACCCTTGTAGGAGTGACAGTTATTCCAACATTCTTTAACTGATTTTTATTTGCACTTAGGTGCTGTACTATTGTTTACTCTTTATCAGATTAAAGGTCAAAGCTCAATGCTTAAGTAGAGTAATGATGGGTGTTGAGCAACACAAATCAGTATTACTAACTCAACCCAACTGACTGTTTAATTTAGTGTAAAAAAAGAAAAGAAAAAAGAACAAAGCAAATGAACATTGTGAGGCATCACATTCAGGGAAACCACTGTTATCTCCGAAGAAAGTCTGTTACATCTTCTCAAATATTCAATCCGTGTTACTAATGAGTCTGGTGTAAGTCGTACCTTATGTGGGTCGGGCAGTCAGCCGTACAACCGAGCAGGATGAAGTGATTCTGCGTCATGCTGACAAACTTTGATTGAAAATTGAATATCGATCACTGAATAATTCAAGCATTCACAACAAAGTGTGCGTTATTAGGCATGTCCAACAAAGTATTTGTGCGCTCATGTCATATCCCCATTAGGCGGCGAGATATAAACTGACCAGTATGGCACTGGTCTGAACATTCTGTGGGGATTCTTTTTGAGTGGAAGGTGGAGGGTGCTGTGATTGGCTTCAACGTGAATCACATTTTGTTGAAACACTCTTTGGCATTGGACCACACCTGGATTCCCTGAGGAAGTGACAGAAAAAGAGATATTAAAGACACGTACTCACAACATCATTGGCCACAACATGAGCTACTCAACACCTGCAAAATGTAATGAGACTCAATGTAAGGGGAACCATATTACCAAGAGTAGTGGACAGGGTTTACCTAACTACAGAAAGGACAAGAAGTCTTAAGTTTTAAACAGTTTTGATCATTAATTTATTTTGTAACGCTATTTCTAATCAGGTTAGAGAGAGCCTATCCTAGCAGTAGGGATGGGTATGTTTTCACATTTGTACTAAAACCCAGTATGTGGGGGATCGAAACCGGTAGTAACGGTACCAATTTTCTGTTCTTTGGTGTATACATAAGTGTTAGTAAATATTAACTGTTCAAACAAAACTTGTTTTATTTTACATTTTACACTGAGGTGTGCTGTCCAGTTATCTTGTTTTTAGAGATGTCCGATAATGGCTTTTTTGCCGATATCCGATATTGTCCAACTCTTAATTACCGATTCCGATATCAACCGATAACGATATATACGGTTGTGGAATTAACATATTATTATGCCCAATTTTTTTTGTGATGCCCCGCTGGATGCATTAGAATAGAATAGACTTTATTGTCATTATATTTGCATATTTCTAATCAGGTTAGAGAGAGCCTATCCTAGCAGTAGGGATGGGTATGTTTTCACATTTGAACTGATATAGTACCAAAACCCAGTATGTGGGAGATCAAAACCGGTAGTAACGGTACCAATTTTCAGTTCTTTTGTGTATACATAAGTGTTAGTAAATATTAACTGTTCAAACAAAACTTGTTTTATTTTACACTGAGGTGTGCTGTCCAGTTATCTTGTTTTTAGAGATGTCCGATAATGGCTTTTTTGCCGATATCCGATATTCTCCAACTCTTAATTACCGATTCCGATATCAACCGATAACGATATACACGGTTGTGGAATTAACATATTATTATGCCCAATTTTTTTTGTGATGCCCCGCTGGATGCATCAGAATAGAATAGAATAGACTTTATTGTCATTATATTTGCATATAACGAGATTAAAGACTCCAACTTAAGGTGCGGTTGTGGGAACAAATATGGGATAAAATAAATAACACAAGAGGTAAGAAAGGAAAAACTAACAATTGAAATAAACAGATTACTATCCAATAAAAACAACAAGCAATCGTGTACAATATACAAAATACTGTACAATATACAGAACAAGACAAGAGTACCGAAGTAATAAATAACAATCAGTGTCGGACGTATTGCACTCGAAGGGTAGTATTGCACAGTAGGGTATCAAGATATTGTATAAGGGTGAATTATTATTATTATAAGTTAGAGTTCAACATGGTGACAGCTCTGGGAAAAAAGCTGTCTCTGAGCCTGTTTGTTCTGGCTCTGATGCACCTGCCCAATGGTAGCAGGTAGAACAGGTGGAATCCAGGGTGCGTGCTGTCTTTGGTGATGTTTGTTGCTTTCTTGAGGCAACGGGAGTTATGTAAATCCTTCAGGGAGGGCAGGGGGCAGCAGATGATTTTTTGTGCAGACTTTATGACCCTGTGAATCGCCTGTTTGTCTGCTTCAGTGCAGCTGGCGTACCACACTGTTATGCAGCCGAGCGATAGTAGGTCACCGTCAGCTGCCTTTCCAGTCTGTTCTTACTCAGCACCCTCAGAAAGTGGAGTCTCCGCTGGGCCTTCCAGATAACCGCAGTTGTATTTTGGGTCCAGGAGAGGTCAGCAGATATGAGGATGCCGAGGAACTTAAAGGAGCTGACTCTCTCTACCTCCTCGCTGTTGATGTAGAGGGGGGCGGGGTCTGCTGTGTTATTGCTGAAGTCAAAGATTAGTCCTTAGTTTTTGTGGTGTTCAGTGCCAGATTATTCACTGAACACCGCGCTGAGTTTCAGGACCTCATCTCTGTATGCAGACTCATCCCCCCCGGTAATGGGACCCACCACCGTTGTGTCATCAGCGAACTTGATTATGGTGTTCTCTGAGTGGGCTGGACTACAGTCATGGGTGTAGAGGGAATACAGCAAAGGGCTCAGCACACAGCCCTGTGGAGAGCCGATGCTGAGTGTGCGGGGGGAGGAGAGATGGGGGCCGAGTTTTAGAAGATGGCACTATCGACCATGAAAAAAACCAAAACATATCACAAAAATCTGAGCGACGGGACAACAAAGTACGGATGTATTGAAAATGCTGACTTTGTGATGTCTTTTGTATTTGTGGTCATGTTGTTTTTGGCTGTATAACTCTGACAATCAAAACTGGTTAAATACACGTAGAGCTGAATTTGACCAGCTGACGGCGATGAAGCCTAACCTTAGGTTTAACTGTTTTAAACCACGTGTGCAATGTTTGCTGGGTGTATTAACACTAAATATTATATTTTATTTATGTAAAATAGACAATGGACGTTATACTTTTGTAATGTTTATAGTTTCAGTTTAACAAACCTAAATAAAGGAAGACATATAGAGAAATAAAACTGAAGAAGAAAAACAATTCAAAAGAAGTAACATCAATCTGTACCAAACTTAGCTTTTGTTTCATCATGCTGTTAACTATCTGTCGAGCTGAACATACTGCAAACAAGTAGCGAGGGCAGAATAATGAACTTATTGACAGTGCAGTGTGAAAACTTATGTTTTATTTGTGAATAAGTAAAGGCAGTATCAAAGAATTACCTGCAGAGGCACTTTCTAAAGAAACATCCAAATTTTGATTACGGCCCCTGAGACTTTGGGCTCTTGAAACTGCAGCCTTCTTCATTGTGTAGATGAATAGCCGTTGCAGTAAGTAGTCAAAACCAGTGGTCCCCAACCTTTTTGTATCCGCGGACGGGTCAACGCTTAATAATTTGTCCCACGGCCCGGGCGGGGGTCCTTCTTTTTTTTTTTTTTTTCTTTGTCATGAAAAAGGGACGTTTTTGTCATGAAAAAGTGAGGTTTTTGTGGTTGGTGCACCAATTGTAAGTGTATATTGTGTTTTTTATGTTGATTAAATAAAATATATATATATTTTTTTTTTTTAAATAAAAATTTATTAAAAATTCTTCTGCGGCCCGGTACCACGCCGCGGCCCGGAGGTTGGGGACCACTGGTCGAAACCATTAAGTTGAATATGCCAGTTTTTATTTTATTGATCCCTACTAAGTGATAAAAATGTGAGTATTGTGCAGTACTTATTACTCACTTGCTGTTTTAATTTAAAACATGCATTGTGGTTTTCATGACCAAATTTGGAGGTGTTAAAATCTTCATGCAAAATCGCCATTCGCTAATGCTAATTGTTAGCATGTCCATGGCAAATAAATGTTAGCTTTTGTTTCTTCATGCTGTTAACTATCTGTCTAGCTGCACATGCTGGAAACAAGTAGCGAGGGCAGAATAATGAATTTATTTGCCTGTGCAGTGTGAAAACTAATGTGTTTTATGCATAAATAATTAAACGCAGTCTTAAAGGAATATTAGCATTACGCTAACACTATTTGATAAGTGGAGCCTTTTTGTACTTTTAGGTGCCTTCTTACTTTGGTGACATGGAAAATTGTAACATTACCTAGAAAAGGCCGTCCAGCTGAGTCCGCTCTAAGTGCTTGAGTGCTTCTTTTCTGGCCAAGTGCTTGTGAGTCTGCAACCAGACATGACGTCCGGTGCAACAAAAAGTATTGAAATATAGCATCCTTACCCGGTTGTATTGAACTACTTTAGTCGGTACCTATAAAACGACCAAATTCAGTACCCATTCCTACCGAGCAGACGAGACTATACTCTGGACTGTGCATCGGATACCCACAAGCCCAAATACATAGAATACAGGGATATTATCACAAATATAGTTAGGTGCTGCAGTGTTCTGCGGTTGAACAATGCCAGAAATGACAAACTAGTTTTTATTTTTACAATGGAGAAGAGAAAGGAGATGATTGTTTCAAGTGGACTTATGTACAAGGCAATTATTAATGAAAAAAAACGTCTCTATATGGCGGTGTTTTTCAACCACTGTGCCGCGGCACACTAGTGTACCGTGAAATACAGTCTGGTATGCAGTGGGAAATTATGTAATTTCACGTAATTGGGTTAAAATTAAATATATTTATTGAACACAAATAATTATAATCCACAAATAATGTGCCGCTGTTGAGTGTTTGTACTATCTAGAGATCGGCAGACTAACCATTCTTCCATATCAGTAGGTGGCACCAATTGCTTTGTAGATGTCGAAAACACACCATGTGGTGATCACATAATGCGGGCAGCTGTGCAGGTAATGCTTGAACCAAAAATAAACAAAAGGCGAGTGCCGCTAAGAAAAAGGCCTTGAAGCTAGGGCGTGGCTATGCAAAACAAAACTAAAACCAAACTGGCTGCAAAGTAAACAAAACACAAAATGCTGGACGACAGCAAAGACTTACTGTGTGTGGAGCAGAGACGGCATCCACAAAGTACATCCGTACATGACATGACAATCAACAATGTCCCCACAAAGAAGGAAAGGGTCCGCACAACTTAAATAGTCTTGATTGCGAAAAACAAAGCAGGTGTGGAAAACAGCGCTCAAGGAAGACATGAAACTGCAACAGGAAATTACCAACAAAACAGGGAAAAAACACCAAAATTGGAGCACAAGAGAAGGACTAAAACACTACACACAGGAAAACACCAAAAAACTCAAAATAAGTCACGGAGTTATGTGACAGGTCGTGACAATACACCTACTTTGAGACAAGAGCTATAGTGATGCATGCTTGGTTATGGGTTAAATTCATATCCAACAATTGTGAGAACGACTTTTTATTGTCAGTATCACTACGGAGTTTCGTTTAATGATTTCTGCTGGTGGTGTGCCTTGGCTCAAAAAAGGTTGAAAAACACTGCTATATGGAGCTTGAGTCCCATTCAAGGTAGTTAAAGTTACATGTTTAAGTATTTTTTTTTTAAACAACGGAGGGGACAAATGAGAATTTCGTTTGTTTCAGGTGGACAAATGCACCCGGCAAATCAAAATATGTAATCTATAAAATGTTAGCCTGTATTTCAGGAAACACTGTATTTAAAAAAATTGTGCCGAACCCAGTTATAAACTCTTAGTTACATTACCATGTACATGATACACTGATTTCAATACATTTTGCAGTCATGTTCTGACCTCCGTGTGTATGTAACGTATTTTTCGGATTATAAGTCGCTCCGGGGTATAAATCGCACCTGCCGAAAATGCATAATAAAGAAGGAAAAAAAAACATATATAAGTCGCACTAGAGTATAAGTCGCATTGTTTTGGGGAAATGTATTTGATAAAATTCAACACCAATAACAGACATTTGAAAGGCAATTTAAAATAAATAAAGAATAGTGAACAACAGGCTGAATAAGTGTACGTTATATGATGCATAAATAACCAACTGAGAAGGTGCCTGGTATGTTAACGTAACATATTATGGTGAGAGTCATTCAAATAACTATAACATATAGAACATGCTATACGTTTACCAAACAATCGGTCACTCCTAATCGCTAAATCCGATTTAGATAGATAGTACTTTATTGATTCCTTCAGGAGAGTTCCCTTTAGTTTTCTTCATTTCAGTAAGAGTAACCTCCGCTTACTTCAAACTTTCTTTCTGCTGCTCGATTGCCGTTTTCTTCTGCATATTTCACTACTTCCAGCTTGTAACCTGCAGTATATGATTTGCTTTTCGATCCCATTTTTGTTCAGCCCTTCTTAGTTTTTATAAGTTACCGCCAATGTTGAAATTATTAATTTTCATCGGTACGGAAGTAGAAGCAGGTAGCATCTTTTTTTCAACAATGCACTTCTGCCATGACCCGCTCCTGGCAAATTTTTATTGGTTGACGTGTGTGTGTGACGGTTGCTGATATATGCCTCGTCTCTTACGTGAATTACATAAATAATATTATTTGGTATTTTATGGTAATGTGTTAATAATTTCACACATAAGTCGCTCCAGAGTATAAGTGGCACCCCCGGCCAAACTATGGAAAAAAAACTGCGATTTATAATCCGAAAAATACGGTATATAAGAGGCAACAAACTACTGAAGAAACCACCAGGCCACACCTACCTTCTTACACATGCTAATTTGCATGATAGCATAACTGATGAGTGCTTCACGCAGATCTCTGTCCTTCTGTTCCTTAAAACGCTCGATATCTTCCCAGGCTGTTCGCACAAACTCTCTGAAGACAAACACAGATGATGGACACAAAATAGGAAACGTTCAGGCCAACAGAATGGGGAACTTTGCTTGATTTGACCTCTAAATTAGTCAGTGTGACAGTAAACACACACTCCATATTAATCATAGTCAGCAAAGAGTTCATTATCGATGGAGAAAAGACAAGATAAAGTTGGGATAAAAAGCTCACTGGCACTCTGTGTTCTTCTCTTTCATTGCTTGCTCTCCCTCCTGGATGCTCTGCTCCAAGGATGCCAACCTGCTCTCCCTCTGCTCCTGGCTCTCCTGGCCAAACAGTTTACTGGTCATTCCTTTTAGGGAGAAAACACGCACCATCTAAAAGATGCACACAAAAATAAAAGGCAGTTAGCAGTAATAACTCTCAATTCTGAAGCTTCTTTTTTCTGTCCTGTTAAGCTACTCAGGCAAATTCAATCAATCAATCAAGATGCAATTGTATAGCACCTTACAACATCACAATGGTGCACATTGTATTGTTGATTTTGATGCCCAACAGGCCAAAGTCGCAACAGCTAATGAATGTGTGTTACCCCAGTGGCCAACTCTTCTCTCTGCTGCTTCTTACTGGCCAGATCCTGAGCTGCTACTTCCAACTCGTACTGGATCAGCTCATGTTTCCTACACACCGACCTAAGACCAAAAACAAACATCGTGGTCATCCTCAGATGAGAGGTTGGCAGCTGGCACTGGGCTTAGAAGAGAAACCAGTTCCATTGCTTCCAACTGACTTGGAGGCCATAAATGTGTCCTGACTGGGAGTTGGATGAGCGTTAGGAAGGCACGGAAAAAAGGAGAGTGAGCTGGTGTGTGTACGGTGTGTGAGAGACTTCATGAGTGTGCGACCCCTGTTGGTAAACTAACCATGAATACAATCCAAAATGAAAATAATTACATAATAAAATAGAGTAGGGGTATCCAACCAATAGCTTGCCAGTGGATTTTGAGTAGCTCACGAAAGGGTAAAATAATATTTTCTTAAACTCTCAGTACTTGTACAATTCAGACTATGAGCCATTTTTAAATGTTGTATTGTGATTTTTTATATACATATATAACATCTTCTTGTGGTCTATATAAGATATATTGGTGATCCTTTGGTCAAAATTTTGCATAGACTATATTTTACACACCATCTTCAAACTGCTTTCTGACCGTCTCTTCAGAATGTGCCGTTTTGTGGGCGTTTTCATATAACATGCCAAAGTCATCCTTTGTCATCCCACGGTAACAAACCCCATTCAACTGCGTCTCCACCCTGTCAGCCATTTTGTCGTTTGTAGTGTGTTCAAATCGGGTCTACTGACAGATAAACGTTACAACTATATGCCACTTTTTATTAGAAATGGCAGCAGTGGAGGATCTAAGCATGCATGTACATGGCGAGCCAGTCACCTCCACAAGAGGACAGAGAAAAATAAGAAACTCATTGACTGGATAAAAATAGCAGACTCGCACAAAGCTCTGAGTAAACCTCTGACATATATGAAGATTTTCGCTGACGAAACAAAGGCAAAAAACATCGCTAAAGTCTCAGAAGGCTTGTTTGGAGGAATTTTGGAAAAAGGCGTAATTGTTTTATACATATTTCTGTCATGCCTCGATGGCTTGATTAACCATTTTTCGGACATATAGGGATTACAAATACACTAAAACAGACAACAACAGGTATTGTTTTTGCCTTATAGGGTCCCTTTAATACAAAAATGTGAGTTGTGAAGAGGAATGTTCTGGCAAAATAAGCGTATTCCCTTTGTTTGGCTTGTAATAAACTATAAAAATAAACCATTCAAAAAAGGAGTAACTCTTGTCAATTTTCATTTTGTAAAAGTGGCTCTCAGAAGAAAAAAGGTTGGAGACAATTCTGCATGGATAGATAGCTTTGCCTGTAAAATAAAATTAAAGATCAACATTTTGAAAGTTTATAAGCTGTGTTATATTTAGCAGCTCCAGACTATTTTTAGTTTGTGAAAGAAAAGTCAAATTGCTCTTTTGAGAGTGAAAGTTGCTGACACCTGTTCGATACAGAAACCTTTCCTAAAATAACAAAGAACTAGGCCTTTTTTTAATATCTCGATATTTTTAGGCCATGTCACGATATATATCTTGATATTTTGCCTTACCCTTGAATGAACACTTGACGCATATGATCACAGCAGTATGATGTTTCTATGTGTCTACATTAAAACATTATTGTTCATACTGCATTAATATATGCTCATTTTAAACTTACATGCGGAGAGGGAAATCACAACTAAATCAATGGACCAAAACTGTATTTATTAAACAGTGGCACAAACATTCATGTAATTTCAGAACACAAAGTGGAAGATTGTCAGAGACATTTTAAAACAAGCTATGAGTGCACTTTTGTGCATGATGTCACTCAGATGACATATCAAAACAACACTAAATTAAAGTGCCCTTTTTATACAGAACACCACTACAACAGGTAAAAACAAATATAGTGCACTTTTGTGCATGATGTCACACAAGATATTTCAATAAGTGTCAAATAAAAATGAGCTGCATAATAGGAAATCAAATAGTGTATGTCCTTCGCTATGTGGTAGGTTCCTGCGGACGTTATCTCCTTCTGTTGTTGACTATTTATTTCATCCGGTGTTGATGTGGAAATGGTTGCCTCTGCATTTTGTTGGTGTGGCAATGAACTGAGATGTTGACATGCGGAGTTTCAAACACTCTTCATTCTCTAGCGGGTGACTTTTCAAAGGATGCTACATATTAGCAGAAATGCTGCTTTTTCCCCACACTTGACAAATTACGATTGTCTGTTCAACGTATTCCCGCTTGAAGCCAAACCACCGCCAGACGATGGACCCCGTGCTGTTTTTCTTGGGAATTAATTCTTCCTTCATTTGTTACCAGATTCACACCTTCTTTCTCTCATATTACCACTCGCACCGCAGCTAACGTTAACCATGCTGTTAACTCTCTGCTCCGCGAGGGCGTATACGTATGTGATATATGTAAGAAGGTGCGCTTGTTTTATCTCTCTGTGAGAAGGAGAGGCAAAAAAGAGTGAGAAACTCCTGTAGTGTAATGCCCGCAGCTATAAGCAACTGCGTGAGATTGTATACTCGAATATCACGATATAATCTATAGTCTTTTCTATATAATGCACAGATACAAGCCCGTAATGTATCGAGTATATTGATTATCGCCCAGCCCTACAATGAAGGTGTTTGTGACAAGTCACAGCCGACTAATTAAAGCATGGGGTATATTTTTAATCGCAATGTTGTGGCCAACTTACCGGACAGATTCAGTGTAGAAGAGATATTCCTTCAGTTGGTCTGCATAATGTTCTTCCTCCTCCAAAATGTCATCAATGGACGAAGCATAGCTGACCACAAAGAACAAATGTATCACATTTACAACTTGGAGGCAAGTTGAGTTTAGTTAGGTGGTGTTCATAACTTACGTGTCCATGTGGTGACCAGCACTTTGTAGCCCGTCTCCCATTTCTTTTTCTATCGCGCTCCATTCGCTGAAGACACAAACATGTGACTTGCTATCTATGTTGAATTAAAATTATTAACAACAACCTGATGCCTTATAACATAAATTAGTACTTTATTGAAGACAATATGTGTATGAGATGATGTGTGGTTTGTGTCAATGCAGCACACTCTGGTGGCAGTAGATAAAAGTGCAGGAACAAACAAAACTCGCTCACCTGAAAACTCGGCCATAGTTACCATGGACTTTGTAAACGCCATATAGTCTGTCCGCAACTCTCTGTAATAAACACAGTTAACTATTATAATGAAGGGAACTTGTTCAGTTGTAAATGTTTTATGACAAAAGATTATCATTTATACATTAAACACTTCTGTGTTCAACAGTAGCAATACAAGAGCATTTTATGTACATTAGAGTTTGTGTGTAGGTCAATACTCACCGCTCTCACCCTGAGAAGCTGAGAGATGACAGCATTCAGTTCATCACTATATTGCTTCAGCGCTGTAAACCGTCTAGAAAATGCAGCAAAAGGTTAGCAGTTTATATGACGGTGGATTTTGTTTTAATGGAGTTAAAATAAAATTCACTATTTCCCCAAGCAAATTTCTAGACCATGAATGACTTCTTACTAGCTCATGCTATTGATTTAAAGGTTGATACTAAGTTGTTCGTGTGACTATGTTCACAGATTAGAGGGATAAAAAAGTACACCTACTTATCAGGGTTCTTGACTCTGAACATGGCGCTCAAGGACTTCAACCTGGAATCAGCCTAAAAAAGGAAGACATATTTTAACACTAAAAAAAATGCTTCATTTTGCAGTAAGTTTGTCAATTACGTTTCCAGAAAAACCTCAAAAGTACCTTGTCTTGGAAACCCGTTTCCAAAACGGCATCCCTCCAGCCTTTCTCCTAAATCAAAAATTAATTGACAGATTAAAACAGGAGCATTTCAGTTGTCATTGCAGTACTTCAAAGAACCACCTAAGGTTGCTCTGGTGCAAGCAGGCAACAGGATGTTAGCAGAACATGTATTTTTTAATAGCAAAATGAGCCAACATGGGGCCAAAGAAAGTTGTGATAGAGAGAGAGATAGTTTAATAAAGAAGGCGAGAAACACTATTGAATTAAAAAAAAGAAAAACATGAAAGTGGTGACTGATTGGCCAATTTACTCCTATATCTCCATTTCTCAGCTACTTTGCCAAAAATAGTCTTCAATAAATGATAAGAGTGAGAGTAAGTGTTCTATTTAATTTCATTAGTCATTCATTGCAATTTTTTTCTGCATTTAAAACTATATATATGTTCTATTAAATGCACTTATTGTTACATTTTTTGGGTATCGAGATCGACTTGAGTTATTTTTTATTTGAAAACTGTTTCAGTCCAACCGAAGTTTGACAGCAACTAAACAAGCTACTGTACAATGTTGATTATTTCGTGATGGCAATGGCGAAAAATGTAATGATAACTACAGAACTGAAACGATCAAATGTTTCCGCACAGAAAAGCGTCACACACGTCTCTATCCTGGTTGATCAGTACAATGTGGTTAAGTTAGCAATAATAATATTGAATTATTGCAAAGGTAAAATGTTTTTTCTTACAAAGACAAAAGTATTCTATAAAGTGATTTATAGAGGCAAGTCAACTTATTTCGTAATTTGCGGTTCCACTCCATGTAAATGGTCACTGTAGACCAGTGGTTCTCAAATGGAGGTACGCGTACATCTGGGGGTACTTGAAGGTATGCCAAGGGGTACGTGAGATTTTTTTTAAATATTATAAAAATAATTACAATTCAAAAATCCTTTATAAATATATTTATTGAATAATACTTCAACAAAATATGAATTTAAGTTCATAAACTGTGAAAAGAAATGCAACAATGCATTATTCAGTGTTGACAGCTAGATGTTTTGTGGACATGTTCCATAAATATTGATGTTAAAGATTTCTTTTTTTGTGAAGAAATATTTAAAATTAAATTCATGAATCCAGACTGATCTCTATTACAATCCCCAAAGAGGGCACTTTAAGTTGATGATTACTTCTATGTGTGGAAATCTTTATTTATAATTGAATCACTTGTTTATTTTTCAACATTTTTTTTGTTATTTTTATGTTTTTTTTCCAAATAGTTCCAGAAAGACCACTACAAATGAGCAATATTTTGCACTGTTATACAATTTAATAAATCTTAAACTGATGACATAGTGCTGTATTTTACTTCTTTATCTCTTTTTTTCAACCAAAAATGCTTTGCCCTGATTAGGGGTACTTGAATTAAAAAAATGTTCACAGGGGGTACATCACTGAAAAAAGGTTGAGAACCACTGCTGTAGACAACTGCTAGTACTACTGCGTTGATGTTAAATGGCAGCTTTTTCACATACCATAGCATACCAATATTGGGGCCTTGAGTGTTGTCTAATACTGATTACATTACAAATTTATATCAGCATGAATCATACTACACACTTTTAATATTTTGTAGAGCAGAATGTTAGAAAAGCTTTGCTCAAGGTAAATTGCTCAGAGAACAATGGAAGATATGATAAATACTAACCGTATGACAGATTTATCCTTTTGAAGTGGAGTGAAAGTTTTACTGAATACTTTCTAATACGCTTCTGCCTTTGAGACTTTTTATCTGTAGGTAATATTCAAATAATATGATCCTGTACTTGTTCATATTGACAAATAAAGTGTTTTAGACTGCAATATTTTGCAATTATGGACACTTATTACACATCTACCTTGTGTGCTAAGTTTACCTTTTGTAATGACCACTAAAATAAAAGAAAAGTTCACACTTCTATGCTTACTGTAGGAATTCTAGATGGATTACTTGTATCAGAATTTAATTCAGAGATTTTACATATCATCCAATACTTTTTTTTTTTTTGCTGGTATCAGACCAATATCAATATCGGATCGGCACACCATGACTTAACGACGATACAAACCTCTGTGAGAAAGAGGAAAAATATATTGTCTTTGCAAAGGACAGGATGTGACATCACACGCAGCAGAAAGTTTTCCAGGCCGACTCTCCGCCGCTCGACAAAGTCCGGGTCAAGGTTGTCCGCCGACAGCTTGTGCCACACAAACTCCGCCTATGAATGGAATCGCACACTCACGTCTAGAAACAATGCCGTTTTATTTAATCACCTTTGTTTCACTTACCCTTTTCTCTGGTAGTGGAGGGATGATGATGTAAGGGTAGGTGACCAGGAGGTATGTTCGGAGCAGCTCAAACTCACTGTAGCGCCTCCACAGACAGTCGGGAGTGGAGGGTGATGATGCGTCTGCCACCGTTTCAGCTGGTCTGCAGACACAACATGAACATGTTGCAACGGGAATATATTTAGATTATGATTGTTCGAAAATACAGAACCATTTCTATTCAGATATTTCTGTAACTATAGTATATTCCAGTTAGTCTTGTAACGACACCAATATTTTTGGTACCGGTATCAAAATGTATTTCAATACTTCTCCAAAAAAAAAAAAAAAAAAAAAACTTTTTGTATTTATTTTAACAAACTTTTTAGGATAAATTCATTTGTTTTGTATGGCAGTTAAAGAACAATTTTGGCATTAAATAAGATAGTGAACAACGTCTCTTTAAAGCAAACGGGTTACAATTGCTCCGAATTTGGCTGCTGACGTATGCAGTAATATATTGTGTCATTTCCCATTGTATTATTTTTTAAGTGGTCCAATAATGAATTAATGGATGGATGGAATATTGCTCTACTCTTTCATTTACTAGTGTAATTACATTCCGTTCAAATATACTATCTACACTTCTGTTAAAATGTAATAAACACTTTTTTCTTCTGTTTTTTTGGATACTTTACATAAATTCTGGGTGTTACTACAAATAGGATTCAACACCAAGGAGTTACAGGATCATACAATGTTCATAATTAAAGTTCTTCTATGTCCAGGGAAGATTTTCCTGAATTTGTAAGCAATAAAAAAATGACAAACATTTGTAATAATAAAAAATATTAATGTAATGACTGTAGTATCGACTAGAAATAGCGCTTGTACTTTGTATCGTTAGTCAATTTTTTTTTGTCTTGTCCAGCTACTCAGGCAAATCATATAGTTGATGTAGATGCCCGTATCAACTGTACTCATTTACTTTACAAAATACAAATGTGGGATACTTCTCTTGTTGCCTTATTTGTACTTGACTTTTTTCAATGGATTTAAATGGGTTAAATGGGTTGGAATTGTATAGCGCTTTTCTACCTTCAAGGTACTCAAAGCGCTTTGACACTACTTCCACATTTACCCATTCACACACACATTCACACACTGATGGAGGGAGCTGCCATGCAAGGCGCCAACCAGCACCCATCAGGAGCAAGGGTGAAGTGTCTTGCTCAGGACACAACGGACGTGACGAGGTTGGTACTAGGTGGGATTTGAACCAGGGACCCTCGGGTTGCGCACGGCCACTCGACGACTGCGCCACGCCGTCCCATTTAAATTATTATTTTGTGCAGCCGGGCCGGAGCAGGAGGGGATAGAAAGATAGAAAGAGAAAAAAGGCTGACAAAGGGGGAAATTGCGGGGACAAAAGGGGTAATAAGCCAGAGAGACAAAAACAACAACAGCAAACACAACAATAACAATAACAGAACATCAGCAAATAGGATATGTACAAATATGATGGTAAAAGTGAAAGCAAAGAACCAGTTAGTAAAATAAATATTAATAATACAGAAATGGCAATAAACACAACAAATGGAGCAATAAAACTACCAATAGAACTACCACTATTGATAACGAATAATATCAATAATTACCTCTATTATCAGCAATACGAATGTTTCAAATGCAACAATACATATAGCTTGAAATACAAAAGAAAGCAGATGAATGGAAGGGGAAGAAAGAGAAGCCAACTACATTAACCTTGTAGATTGTTATATTCACAATAGGTAAAGCTTTGTCAGTGTGCCGTGTGTTACCCAGTTGCAGTCGATTTTTGTATAGATGCACCAATTGGTATACATTCAGGATTGCTAGCATGTTGTTAGTTATTGTATGCTCCTACGGTGTGTAGTAAAGCCCCTTTAGCTGTTCCTCGTCCTGCAGGGATGACTATTTAAAGAAACATAATTCATTTGTCGCCACAGAGGCAAGGATTTGTGGTTTAAAAGTAGTGAAAACATTGCGGAGAGACATCAGCTGGAAGCTAGCGATGTTTAAAGCATCGCTTGCAGAGCGGCGCGTCAGTGTAGCTTCATCTTTACAGTGAGTTTTAAAGCCAAAAGACATCCCACTTTCCCTCCTCTGTCTTCACATTGTTTCTACTTGCAAGTACTCCGTGTGTGTTGACTAACCTGCACCTAAGCTCATATGACCAGTAATGTATTGGAAACTCAAGACAGCCATGAAAAAGAAAAGTACTGGAATTTTTCAAAGGCAGAATAGTTCAATTAATTAGTACAGGTATACCGTACAACCTTATTCCCAATCCCCTTGTTACCTACAGTCATGGTCAAAAGTTTACATACACTTGTAAAGAACATAATGTCATGGCTGTCTTGAGTTTCAAATACTTTCTACAACTCTTATTTTTTGGTGGTAGTGTAATTGGAGCACATACTTTTTGGTCACAAAAACATTCATGAAGTTTGGTTCTTTTATGAACTTATTATTAGTCTACTGAAAATGTGAGCAAATCTGCTGGGTCAAAAGTATACATACAGCAATGTTAATATTTGCTTACATGTCCCTTGGCAAGTTTCACTGCAATAAGACACTTTTGGTAGCCATCCACAAGCTTCTGGTTGAATTTTTGACCACTCCTCCTGACAAAATTGGTGCAGTTTACCTACATTTGTTGGTTTTCTGACATGGACTTATTTATTCAGCATTGTCCACATGTTTAAGATAAGATAAGATAAGATAGTACTTTATTTATTCCGTCAGGAGAGTTCCTTCAGGAAAATTACAATTTTCAGCACAATCCCATTCAAGATCAGACAAACATTACAGGGAGACAGAACAGGATCGCTGACGGGTCTGCCGGCTTCCAGCGCCCCTTACAAAAAAGATGACATACAGGTAAACAAGGGGTGTGTGGGAGAAAAGAATAGAAGATTAAAAAAAAAAAAAGTTTAAGTCAGGACTTTAGGAAGGTAATTCTAAAATCTTAATTTTGGCTTGATTTAGCCATTCCTTTTCTACTTATGACGTGTGTTTGGGGTCATTGTAATGTTGGAACACCCAAATGCGCCTCAGAATCAACCTCCGGGCTGATGATTTTAGGTTGCCCTGAAGAATTTGGAGGATATCCTCCTTTTTCATTATCCCGTTTACTCTCTGTAAAACACCAGTTCCATTGGCAACAAAACAGGCCAAGAACATAATAGTAACACCACCATGCTTGACGGTGGGAATGGTGTTCCTGGGACTAAAGGCCTCACTTTTTCTCCTCCAAACATGTTCCTGGGTATTGTGGCCAAACAGCTCCATTTTTGTTTCATCTGACATGGACAAAGATAAGACCTTCTGGAGGTCAGATGAAACAAAAAATGGATGTTCCAACAGGACAATAACCCCAAACACACGTCAAAAGTGGTAAAGGAATGGCTAAATCAGGCTAGAATTATCAGTGCTCTACGCCTCAATCATTGGTATATTTTCATCTACAAAACCATTCTTTGTATCACTCAATCTTATCTATCTTGTCTTTTAACAAAAAAACAAGGAAGTCAAAATCTTCGTTCAATGAATGTTCTTCAATTTGTCATCCCCAAAGTAAGAACTGAACTGGGCAAGAAAGCATTTAGGTTTTCAGCACAGAAGGCTTGTTATAACCTACAATCGAATATTCAACTTCAAACCCTTGTCACATTAAATGAGTTTAAAGATTCGGTGAAAGGACTGCAGTCTAACTTGTCCGTATGCACATGTGTCATATGAGCAAGTTTTAATGTTGTAAATGTGATGTTTTATGTGTTGTTTACTGTTTTTAATGTAACCTCGCTGCTGCTGTCTTGGCCAGGTCTCCCGAGGAAAAGAGATCTTTGATCTTAATGGGATTTCACCTGGTTAAATAAAGGCTAAATAAATAAAAATTAAGGCTTTAGAATGGCCTTCCCAAAGTCCTGACTTAAACATGTGGACAATGATGAACAAACAAGTCCATGTCAGAAAACCAACAAATTTAGCTGAACTGCATCAATTTTGTCAGGAGCGGTCAAAATTTCAACAAGAAACCTTCCAGAAGCTTGTGGATGGCTACCAAAAGCGCCTATTGCAGTGAAACTTGCCAAGGGACATCAATCAATCAATCAATCAATCAATCAATCAATGTTTATTTATATAGCCCTAAATCACAAATGTCACAAAGGACTGCACAAACCATTACGACTACGACATCCTCGGAAGAGCCCACAAAAGGGCAAGGAAAACTCACACCCAGTGGGCAGGGAGAATTCACATCCAGTGGGACGCCAGTGACAATGCTGACTATGAGAAACCTTGGAGAGGACCTCATATGTGGGCAACCCCCCCCCTAGGGGACCGAAAGCAATGGATGTCGATGTAACCAAATATTAACCATTGCTGTATGTATACTTTTGACCCAGCAGATTTGGTAAAATTTTCATAAAAGAACCAAATTTCATCAATGTTTTTTGTGACCAACAAGTATGTGCTCCAATCACTCTATCACAAAAAAATAAGAGTTGTAGAAATTATTGGAAAGTCAAGACAGCCATGACATTATGTTCTTTACAAGTGTGGGTGAACTAGGGCTGGGCGATATATACAATATATCGCGGGTTTGTCTCTGTGCGATATAGAACATGAGTATATCGTGATATTCGAGTATCCGTTCTCACGTAGTTGCTTTTAGCTGCGGACATTACACTACAGGCTCTTCTCACTTTTTCCTGTCTCTCCTTCTCACAGACAAGCAGGGGCACAAACTTACACCGACACGTCATACGTCACATACGTATACGCCCGCGCCCAGCAGAGAGGTAGCAGACTGGATAACGTTGGCTGTGATGTTAACGTAGCCGTACGAGTCGTAATACCAGAGAAAGATTAGAATTTGGTAACAAATGAAGGAAGACTCAATTCCTAATAAAACAGCAGGGGGTCCATTGTCTAGCGGTGGTTCGGCTTCAAGTGGGAATATGTCGAACAGACAACCGTAATTTGTCTAGTGTGGGGCACAAGCGATGCAAGTAGCATTACTGCTAATATATAAAATCATTTGAAAAGTCACTTGCTAGAGAATGAAGAGAATTTAATAACGTCTGTAGTAACCTACCACATAGTGAAGGACCAATACTATTTGATTTCCTATTATGCAGCTCATTTTGATTTGACACTTAAAATGTCTCTGACAATCTTGCATTTTCTGTTTTTGGAAATGACATGAATGTTTGTGCCACTGCTTAATAACTTTAATAAATACACTTTTGGTCAATTGACTTAATTGTGATTTCCCTCTCTGCATGAAAGTTTAAAAGTAGCATATATGAATGCAGTATGAAGAAGATTGTTTTAATGTAGACACATAGAATCATCGTACTGCTGTGATTATATGCATCAAGTGTTCAATCAAGGCCAAGGCAAAATATCGTAATATATATTGTATATCGCGATATGACCTAAAAGTATCAAGATATTAAAAAAAGGCCATATCACCCAGCCCTGGTGTGAACTTTTTACCACGACTGTAGTTGTCTGCGGCCTTGGGAGCTCACAGTAGATAGAGCAACAATGAAATTGTTGCAATTTGGTCATCTGAACAATGTTGCTTATCCTGGACCTACCGTGTTTCTATGAGGTAGACAGTATACGTTTCCTGCATGTTGACGGTGTTTTTGCCCGTTCTCTTCTCAGCCTCCGCCACATTGATCTCCAGTTTTTTCAACAGGGAGCTCCCCTTCTCCACCATCTGCAAAGGACAATGAGCAAAACAAATAAAGAGCCATTTTGACCTGTTTCACAAAATAAAGGAAACAATGGGAGCCACAAAACTCTTTTGACGTTTAAAATGAAATAACACTGCATACAGAGTTTTTTTTACTTTGTGCTATGTATAAACCAGGGGTCTCAGACACGCGGCCCGCACCTTAATATGAAAATTTAATGATAGTGGGGCCCGCGAGTTTTATATGAATGCCGCTTGACAGCATCACACTTGCCAACCCTCCCAAATATTTCGAGAGACTACCGAATGTCAGATCGACTATTCTCGCGACTGTTGGCAGAATTTCCCTCGATTAACAATAACAAGGGCATCCTATGAAGGTACTGCCTTTGGCGCCCTCTACAACACATTCAATCAGCTTGCCAGGCCAGTCACATGTCGTACGAGGCTTCTGCAGACACACGCCAACAATTGCAAGGCATAGTTGTTCAACAGCCATACAGGTTACACTGAGGGTTGTGATATAAACAACTTTAGCACCCTTACTAATATGCGCTACACTGTGAACCCACACCAAACAAGAATGAAAAACACATTTTGGGAGAACATCTTCACTGTAACACAACAAACACAAAATAACAAATACCCAGAATCCCATGCATCCCTACTCTTCCAGGGTACATTATACACCCCCGCTAGCACCAAATTCCCCCCCTCCGTGCGGTGGTTAAGATGGGCGGGGTTGGGGTGTATAATGTAGGGATACATGGGATTCTGGGTATTTGTTCTTATGTGTTTATGTTGTGTTACAGTGCCGATGTTCTCCCAAAATGTGTTTGCCATTCTTGTTTGGTGTGGGTTCACAGTGTGGCGCATATTAGTAAGAGTGTTATCATTGTTTATATTAAAACCCTCAGTGTAACCTGTATGCTGGTAACAGTTCGAGATGCTACCTCAGTAGAAGCATTTAAGTCTCACCTTAAAACTCATTTGTATACTCTAGCCTTTAAATAGGCCTCTTTTATAGACCAGTTGATCTGCCACTTCTTTTCTTTTTCTCCTCTGTCCCCCCCTCCCTTGTGGAGGGGGTCCATCCGATGACCATGGATGAAGTACTGGCTGTCCAGAGTCGGGACCCAGGATGGACCGCACGTCGGGACCCAGGATGGACCGCGCGCCTGTGTATCGGTTGGGGACATCTCTACGATGCTGATCCGACTCCGCTTGGGATGGTTTCCTGTGGACGGGACTCTCGCTGCTGTCTTGGATCCGCTTTGAACTGAACTCTCGCGGCTGTGTTGGAGCCACTATGGATTGAACTTTTACTGTATCATGTTAGACCCGCTCGACATCCATTGCTTTCGGTCCCCTAGAAGGGTGGGGGTTGCCCACACTTGAGGTCCTCTCCAAGTTTTCTCATAGTCATCATTGTCACTGGCGTCCCACTGGGTGTGAATTATCCTTGCCCACTGGGAGTGAGTTTTCCTTGCCCTTATGTGGGTTTTTCCGAGGATGTCGTAGTCGTTTGTACAGTCCTTTGAGACATTTGTGATTCAGGGCTATATAAATAAACATTGATTGATGTTGACTAAGTATGCATTGCAGTCACTTTTGTGTGATAACAGAGGCTGATTAAAAAATGTGACCAGTCGACAAGCAGATCGCGTAATGTAAAAGCGGGCGCGACAACATGTTGTAGAGGAGGTTAAAGGCATTGCCATCACTGCACACTCTCTGTATTGAAGTCCAGGTGAATATTGGAGAATGTTGTCCCCGGGTGATTTCTGAGAGAGGCACTAAAATCTGCAAACTTCCCGGAATAATTGTTGGAGTCGGCAATTTAGCAGCTGAGCCACATCAGAGTGAACAAAGATCCGCGGATTGGTTCTATTGCCAGGGTTGCACTTGTGGCAACTTTTATTGTTTGCAGGTCACAAGACGCGAGACCCCTTTCGCTGCATACGTCACTTCCGCCCAAAAAAATACATTAGTAAGCAGAAACTCTCTCATAAGTACTACAAATAACTACATTACAGTTATTGACAGTAAATAAACACTGATGAAAACTAGTTAATAAACTAGCATACACTTTTTTGCGGGATATAAAAAAAAAAACAGGACAATATATCATTGGCTTCGCCGCTCACTGCTAGCTTAAAGAGGCTAACACTCGCAGGCTTGATAGTAGCTTCGTTGCAATGGAAGTAAGTGCCGCATAAATGAAGACTTTTACGACCGTGTTGATGATGTTGTTCTCGGATTCCGTGGGCGTGATGTCTGTGTTGCCGATAACTGCCACTTCTTGGTGACTTCCAGAGTCTGCCATCATCAGCGGTTGTTGCTGCGCCGCCTGCTCTTGTCAGCTGAGCTGGCGGGAGGGAGGGAGGCGGCTCCTTGGCGCATGCGCACTGATGCCAGACGCGAAACGAAAAAACTTTTTTTAAATGAACAAACAATGAAAAATTTAATATTTTTTAATTTAAGGACGATAGTGGTGACGAATTTGCTACACTGTACTCATTATATTTTTACAATTACACACATCCAATTGAAATTAAATTTGAAAACAAAAAATGTTTGTGTAAAAATTCAACTTAGTCAAAATACGGTGTGTTAAAATTTAATGTATGAAAATTCAGTCTAAAAGTGGAAATACTCGTCATTTCGAAATTCGGTAAATTAAGACAGAAGCGATTTATCAGGTCTCAGGACCAGCCGATGAAAGATTCGTGTCACGTGACTTCAAACTCGACACCTCATTGGCTGGTCCTGAAACAAGACCTATTAAAGCAGTGGTCCCCAAGCACCGTGCCGCGGCCCGATTGGTACCGGAGCGCAAAATAATTTTTTATTAATTTTTATAAAAAAAAGTTAAAATAAAATAAAAAATAAATACTTTTTTTTTTTTTTTAATTAAATCAAAATAAAAAACACAATATACACTTACAATTGGTGCGCCAACCACAAAAAACTCCCTTTTTCATGACAAAAACGTCCCTTTTTATGGAGGTGTCCTGAGCAAGACACTTCACCCTTGCTCCTGATGGGTGCTGGTTAGCGCCTTGCATGGCAGCTCCCCCATCAGTGTGTGAATGTGTGTGTGAATGGGTAGATGTGGAAGTAGTGTCAAAGTGCTTTGAGTACCTTGAAGGTAGAAAAGCGCTATACAAGTACAACCCATTTATTTTATTTATTTATAAAAAAAAAAAAAAAAAAGGACACCCCCCACCCCGCCACCCGGGCCGCGGGACAAATTATTAAGCGTTGACCGGTCCGCGGATACAAAAAGGTTGGGGACCACTGGATTAAAGGCCTCCTGAAATGAGATTTTCTTATTTAAACGGGGATAGCAGGTCCATTCTATGTGTCATACTTGATCATTTCGCGATATTGCCATATTTTTGCTGAAAGGATTTAGTAGAGAACATCCACGATAAAGTTTGCGACTTTTGGTCGCTAATAAAAAAGCTTTGCCTGTACCGGAAGTAGCAGACGATGTGCGCGTGACATCACGGATTGTAGGGCTCCTCACATTGTTTATAATCATAGCCACCAGCAGTAAGAGCGATTCGGACCGAGAAAGCGACAATTTCCCCATTAATTTGAGGGAGGATGAACAATTCGTGGATGAGGAAAGTTAGAGTGAAGCACTAGAAAAAAGAAAAGAAGGCGACGGAAGTGGGAGCGATTCACATGTTATTAGACACATTTAGTAGGATAATTCTGGAAATTCCCTTATCTGCTTATTGTGTTAATAGTGTTTTAGTGAAATTATAAAGTCATACCTGAAAGTCGGAGGGCTGCGGTGACCGCCAGTGTCTCTGAGAGGAGCCAAGATGACAGCTGCTGCACGAGGACGCTGACTTAATATCGCAATTTTCTAATCCAAAAACTTGCTGGTTGACATGTGGTAGAGAAACATGTACGCTAAAGCTTCACAACAAACAAAGAAACACCGGCTGTGTTTTGGTTGCCAAAGGCAGCTGCAATCCACCGCTTTCCACCAACAGCATTCTTCTTTATAGTCTCCATTATTAATTGAACAAATTGCAAAAGATTCAGCAACACAGATGTCCAAAATACTGTGTAATTATGCGATGAAAAAGGACGACTTTTAGCCGTAAGTGGTGCTGAGCTAGTATGTCCCCTCCAACCAATAACGTCACAAACACACGTCATCATTTCGCGACGTTTTCAACAAGAAACTCTGCGGGAAATTTAAAATTGTAATTTAGTAAACTAAACTGGCCGTATTGGCATGTGTTGCAATGTTAATATTTCATCATTGATATATAAACTATCAGACTGCGTGGTCGGTAGTAGTGGGTTTCAGTCGGCCTTTAAAGGGGAACATTATCACAATTTCAAAAGGGTTAAAAACAATAAAAATCAGTTCCCATTGGCTTGTTGTATTTTTTGATTTTTTTTTCCAAAATATTACCGGTCCCGGAATATCCCTAAAAAAAGCTTTAAAGTGCCTTTTTGTGGCTCTCCGCAAAGACACTATCCATTTTCCTGTGACGTCAAACAGTGCTGCCAATTCAAACAAACAATGGCGAATACCACAGCAAGATATAGCGACATTAGCTCGGCTTTAGACTCGGATTTCAGCGGTTTAAGCGATTCAACAGATTACGCATGTTTTGAAACGAATGGTTGGAGTATGAAAGTATTGAAGAAGAAACTGAAGCTATTGACGCTATTCATAGCCATAGCATGGCCGAATAGCTGCGTTAGCATTGCCGGTAAAATGTGCGGACCAAACGATCAGGACTTTCGCATCTTGTGACACTGGAGCAACTTAAATCCTTCGATTGGTAAGTGGTTTTTTTCGCATTAAATGTGGGTGGAAGGAAACGTAATATAGTTGCAAATGCATCTGCAGGTTATCCATACATATCTGTGCCATGTCTGCTTTAGCTCCGCCGGTAAATAGCATGTTAGCATCGATTAGCTGCCAGTCACGCTGCGACCAAATATGTCTGATTAGCACATAAGTCAACAACATCAACAAAACTCACCTTTGTGATTTCGTTGACTTTATCGTTGCAAATGCATCTGCAGGTTATCCATACATCTCTGTGCCATGTCTGTCATCGCCGGTAAAATGTGCAAACACTCCGGTACATTCAATGGGGGTCTGGCGGCAGATTTCTTGCTACTTTGGCATCTTCGGGCCAGTGGTGCAACTTGAATCCCTCCCTGTTAGTGTTGTTACACCCTCCGACAACACACCGACGAGGCATGATGTTTCCAAGGTTCCAAAAAATAGTCAAAAAAACGGAAAATAACAGAGCTGAGACCAGGTGCTTGCAATGTGTTGAAAATGAAAATGGCGGCTGTATTACCTCGGTGACGTCACATTTTGACGTCATCGCCAAAAGAGCCATAAACAGAAATGCGTTTAATTCCCCAAAATTCACCCATTTAGAGTTCGGAAATCGGTTGAAAAAATAGATGGTCTTTTTTCTGCACCATCAAGGTATATATTGACGCTTACATAGGTCTGCTGATAATGTTCCCCTTTAACATAGACATCTTATAACAGGCCTGGGCAATTATTTTAGCTCAGTGGCCTAATTTAGAGAAAAAAAATGTCTCTGGGGCTGGTATATCTATTTTTAGGAACACTAATACAAAACCTCACAATGATGTCTGATTGAATGCTAAAAACATTATGATGGACCGCCTTCAAAAAACGGAATGGAATTTTCTTTTTTTTACTGAATGAGACACCCAGAATGTACATGAAAATGAAGAATGTGGCATTTACAATATTACCTATGAACAATACAACACTGAATATTGACAACATTTGAACGTCACACGCACTCTCGATCGACATATTTTACAACGCAACAAAAATGTAACAAACACAGCGAAATATGAATGTGGAAGGTAAAAAAAAGCCCACCTACAATCTGATATATCCCTAAGCTTTAGAACTTTGTTGTAAAAATCTCTGTCCCTGTCTGTCCCTGACACCCACATTTTCAAGCTCGCTCTGGAAACACTCTGTGGAAACGCTCTCCCCACCCACACTGCTTGATGCCTCGTCTGAGCTGCTGTGAATAGATGACCATATTAACTAATTAGATTACCATAGATAGATAGACAGACAGAGAGACAGACACAGACAGACACAGAGATGGATGGATGGATGGATAGATAGATAGATAGATTGATAGATGGATAGATAGATAGATAGATAGATAGATAGATAGATAGATAGATAGATAGATGGATAGATAGATAGATAGATAGATAGATAGACAGACAGACACAGAGATAGATGGATGGATGATAGATAGATAGATAAATAGATAGATAGATAGATAGATAGATAGATAGATAGATAGATAGATAGATAGATAGATAGATAGATAGATAGATAGATAGATAGATAGATAGATAGATAGATAAACAGACAGACAGACACAGACAGACACAGAGATGGATGGATGGATGGATAGATAGATAGATAGATAGATAGATAGATAGATAGATAGATAGATAGATAGATAGATAGATAGATAGATAGATAGATAGATAGATAGATGGATAGATAAACAGACAGACAGACACAGAGATGGATGGATGGATAGATAGATAGATAGATAGATAGATAGATAGATAGATAGATAGATAGATAGATAGATAGATAGATAGATAGATAGATAGATAGATAGATAGATAGATAGATAGATAGATAGATGGATGGATGGATGGATGGATAGATAGATAGATAGATAGATAGATAGATGGATAGATAGATAGATAGATGGATAGATAAACAGACAGACAGACACAGAGATGGATGGATAGATAGATAGATAGATAGATAGATAGATAGATAGATAGATAGATAGATAGATAGACAGACACAGACAGAGATGGATGGATAGATAGATAGATAGATAGATAGATAGATAGATAGATAGATAGATAGATAGATAGATAGATGGATAGATAAACAGACAGACAGACACAGAGATGGATGGATGGATGGATAGATAGATAGATAGATAGATAGATAGATAGATAGATAGATAGATAGATAGATAGATAGATAGATAGATGGATAGATAAACAGACAGACAGACACAGAGATGGATGGATGGATAGATAGATAGATAGATAGATAGATAGATAGATAGATAGATAGATAGATAGATAGATAGATAGATAGATAGATAGATAGACAGACAGACAGACAGACACAGACAGAGATGGATGGATAGATAGATAGATAGATAGATAGATAGATAGATAGATAGATAGATAGATAGATAGATAGATAGATAGATAGATAGATAGATAGATAGATAGATAGATAGATAGATAGATAGATAGATAGATAGGTCTTTATTGTCATTGCACAAGTACAACAAAACTTTGTTTTCAGCACAAATCCGTTCAAGATTAGACAAACAACCGTGTACAGAGTTACAGAACAGGAACGCTGCTGGGTCGCCACAAGGTGCCCCATAAAAGATGGGAAAAAGGGAAAACACTGGGGAAGGATGAGTAAAAAAATACAATCTAGACTTGGCACCTAAGGGGGCCCAGTCTGGAGTGGGAAAAATCCTCCGTAGCAAAACACATATACATAATACAATATACATCTCGAGATATCTAGCAACAGAGGGAAGGGAGTGCGGGGCCATGGTGGTCGGCCGCAGCTCTCAGGCGCTGACCATCCTTTCATCACCCCTATGGGATTTGCGTCGTATATGTGGCGTATATTTTTTTGATGCATGTGTGTGTGTAAGCCTGCAGCGTGTCTCTGTTCCACGGCCTTGATCTTGCGCAGTCGCTAGTCCAAAGTCGACAACAGGTGTGTGTCCATAAAAGACAAGAAGGGAGTTTATTGTGTCTTCGCTGCACTGTCCTTCAGGAGAGACTCGAAGCCAGGGAAACAATCCGAGTTTGAATGTTTTGCATGCGAGTGAAAACTAAATTTGCTTTTTACTCGAAATTGTCTATGACTGGTCCTCAAATATCCCACGGGGCAGACGGGTTCGATGTTATCCAAATCACACGAGTGCAATCACAACTGGACATGATAGTTTTAGCAGGGCGCCAACACAGACCCCTAAAACAGCAAGGGGGTCACAAACCTTTCCAAAGCCTCATGGGCCTCCTATATGCACCCGAAACGAGGATTTTCAAAGATCACACGTGGTGAAGAACCACAATAGTTGTGCGGCCATGTGTCAAAGCCAAAGTAGCAGCATGTGACCTTTTCTAAGGATTTGTGTAAAAACGCTGATAAAATGTCTAAATAATTGTACCCTTTCTTATTACCTTGGACTGGACAGCTGCTGAGCTTGCAGGAGAAAATGAGCCACTTTCTCACCCCGAGTCCTGTTTAAACCACCTGCGTGAGACAGAGAGCATTATTTGCAGTTTTTTTGTGTCTTCCTGTGCACACTTTCTCTCCAGTAGGCAAAAAAAAAAAAAGTTCATTGTGAAATTCACGTCTGTTGCCATGACAACCTGTTATTAGGTCTTGTGGTGGTTTTGCTTGTTTTGTCCTCACCGCGCTGCCGGTTTGTTTTCGTGTTTAAAAAGAAATGACATAAAGTGGAGCCGAGAATGTTTTTATGTTGCTTGATTTTAATTACTGCTCCGGTTCGGATTTTATGACCCCTCAAAGAACCGCTACGCTGCTACTGGTGAGCTGCTGCCGTCTCAAGATGGCGGCACCCTGCTCAGACAAAACTGCCTCTAACTCCCAGTAGGAATGTCAGAGACACATGAAACACAAACCTCAATGTAGGTCTAACTTGGACCTATATTTTATACAGTGACAACCCCCAGCTAAAATCAACAGGAAGTTTGCCATTCCCCATTCAATACAAAAGCTTATCTCCATTGGCAATACATTAGAGTCTCAAGGTGGCAGCACCCTGTTCAGACAAAACTGCCTCTAACTCCCAGTAGGAATGTCAGAGACACATGAAACACAAACCTCAATGTAGGTCTAACTTAGACCTATATTTTATACACCGACAACCCCCAGCTGAAATCTACAGGAAATTTGCCATTTCCCATTCAATACAAAAACTTCTCTCCATTCGCAATACAATAGAGTCTCAAGATGGCGGCACCCTGCTCAGACAAAACTGCCTCTTACTCCCAGTAAAAATGTCAGAGACACATGAGACAAAAACCTCAATGTAGGTCTCACCTAGACATATATTTTATACAGTGACAACCCCCAGCTAAAATCAACAGGAAGTTTGCCATTCCCCATTCAATACAAAAGCTTATATCCATTGGCAATACATTAGAGCCTCAAGATGGCAGCACCCTGCTCAGACAAAACTGCCTCTTACTCCCAGTAGGAATGTCAGATACACATGAAACAAAAACCTCAATGTAGGTCTTACTTAGACCTATATTTTATACAGTGACAACCCCCACCTAAGATCAACAGGAAAGTTTACCATTCCCCATTCAATACAAAAGCTTCTCTCCATTCGCAATACATTAGAGTCTCAAGGTGGCAGCACCCTGCTCAGACAAAACTGCCTCTTACTCCCAGCAAAAATGTCAGAGACACATGAGACAAAAACCTCAATGTAGGTCTCACCTAGACATATATTTTATACAGTGACAACCCCCAGCTAAAATCAACAGGAAGTTTGCCATTCCCCATTCAATACAAAAGCTTATATCCATTGGCAATACATTAGAGCCTCAAGATGGCAGCACCCTGCTCAGACAAAACTGCCTCTTACTCCCAGTAGGAATGTCAGATACACATGAAACAAAAACCTCAATGTAGGTCTTACTTAGACCTATATTTTATACAGTGACAACCCCCACCTAAGATCAACAGGAAAGTTTACCATTCCCCATTCAATACAAAAGCTTCTCTCCATTCGCAATACATTAGAGTCTCAAGATGGCGGCACCCTGCTCAGACAAAACTGCCTCTAACTCCCAGTAGGAATGTCAGAGACATGAAACACAAACCTCAATGTAGGTCTAACTTGGACCTATATTTTATACAATGACAACCCCAGCTAAAATCAACAGGAAGTTTGCCATTCCCCATTCAATACAAAAGCTTATCTCCATTGGCAATACATTAGAGTCTCAAGGTGGCAGCACCCTGTTCAGACAAAACTGCCTCTAACTCCCAGTAGGAATGTCAGAGACACATGAAACACAAACCTCAATGTAGGTCTAACTTAGACCTATATTTTATACACTGACAACCCCCAGCTGAAATCTACAGGAAATTTGCCATTTCCCATTCAATACAAAAACTTCTCTCCATTCGCAATACAATAGAGTCTCAAGATGGCGGCACCCTGCTCAGACAAAACTGCCTCTTACTCCCAGTAAAAATGTCAGAGACACATGAGACAAAAACATCAATGTAGGTCTCACCTAGACATATATTTTATACAGTGACAACCCCCAGCTAAAATCAACAGGAAGTTTGCCATTCCCCATTCAATACAAAAGCTTATATCCATTGGCAATACATTAGAGCCTCAAGATGGCAGCACCCTGCTCAGACAAAACTGCCTCTTACTCCCAGTAGGAATGTCAGAGACACATGAAACACAAACCTCAATGTAGGTCTAACTTAGACCTATATTTTATACACTGACAACCCCCAGCTGAAATCTACAGGAAATTTGCCATTTCCCATTCAATACAAAAACTTCTCTCCATTCGCAATACAATAGAGTCTCAAGATGGCGGCACCCTGCTCAGACAAAACTGCCTCTTACTCCCAGTAAAAATGTCAGAGACACATGAGACAAAAACCTCAATGTAGGTCTCACCTAGACATATATTTTATACAGTGACAACCCCCAGCTAAAATCAACAGGAAGTTTGCCATTCCCCATTCAATACAAAAGCTTATATCCATTGGCAATACATTAGAGCCTCAAGATGGCAGCACCCTGCTCAGACAAAACTGCCTCTTACTCCCAGTAGGAATGTCAGAGACACATGAAACAAAAACCTCAATGTAGGTCTTACTTAGACCTATATTTTATACAGTGACAACCCCCACCTAAGATCAACAGGAAAGTTTACCATTCCCCATTCAATACAAAAGCTTCTCTCCATTCGCAATACATTAGAGTCTCAAGATGGCGGCACCCTGCTCAGACAAAACTGCCTCTTACTCCCAGTAAAAATGTCAGAGACACATGAAACAAAAAACCTCAATGTAGGTCTCACCTAGACATATATTTTATACAGTGACAACCCCCAGCTAAAATCAACAGGAAGTTTGCCATTCCCCATTCAATACAAAAGCTTATATCCATTGGCAATACATTAGAGTCTCAAGATGGCGGCACCCTGCTCAGACAAAACTGCCTCTAACTCCCAGTAGGAATGTCAGAGACACATGAAACAAAAATCTCGATGTAGGTCTCACTTACACCTATATTTTATACACCGAACCCCCCCAGCTAAAATCAACAGGAAGTTTGCCATTCCCCCATTCAATACAAAAGCATCTGTCCATTCGCAATACATTAGAGTTTAAAGATTGCGGTACCCTGCTCAGACAAAACTGCCTCTTACTCCCAGTAGGAATGTCAGAGACACATGAAACACAAACCTCAATGTAGGTCTCACTTAGCCCTGTATTTTATACAGTGACAACCCCCAGCTAAAATCAACAGGAAGTTTGCCATTCCCCATTCAATACAAAAGCTTATCTCCATTGGCAATACATTAGAGCAGGGGTCGGGAGCCTTTTTGGCTGAGAGAGCCATGAAAGCCAAATATTTCAAAATGTATTTCCGTGAGAGCCATATAATATTTTTTAACACTGAATACAACTAAATGCAAGCATCTTTAAGTAAGACCAACATTTTTAGAGTATAATACGTCTCTTATTCTGTTTAATAACGTTGTTATTATAAAGTTAACCAATAATAAATATAACACTTCTCACCATTAATGCCACATCAGGACAGGTGCGATAGAAAACGGATTGTTAGATTAAAATGCATGAGAATGTTTCATAATTTGAACATGATTTTTAACACTGTGATTACCAGCAGAATTATTCATTGCTTATCGATTTATCTGAGAGCCAGATGCAGTCATCAAAAGAGCCACATCTGGCTCAAGAGCCATAGGTTCCCTACCCCTGCATTAGAGTCTCAAGATGGCGGCACCCTGTTCAGAAAAAAACTGCCTCTAACTACCAGTAGGAATGTCAGAGACACATGAAACAAAAACCTCAATGTAGGTCTCACTTAGACCTGCATTTTATACACTGACAACCCCCAGCTAAAATCAACAGGAAGTTTGCCATTCCCCATTCAATACAAAAGCTTCTCTCTATTTGCAATACATTAGAGTGTCAAGATGGCGGCACACTGCTCAGACAAAACTGCCTTTAACTCCCAGTAGGAATGTCAGAGACACATGAAAAAAAACCTCAATGTAGGTCTCACTTAGACCTATATTTTATACAATGACAACTCCCAGCTAAAATCAACAGGAAGTTTGCCATTCCCCATTCAATACAAAAGCTTATCTCCATTGCCAATACATTAGAGTCTCAAGATGGCGGCATCCTGTTCAGAAAAAACTGCCTCTAACTTCCAGTAGGAATGTCAAAGGCACATGAAACAAAAAACATCTATGTAGGTCTCACTTAGACCTATATTTCATATACTAACAACCCCCAACTAAAATCAACAGGAAGTTTGCAATTCCCCCTTCAATACAAAAGATGGCTATAAATACTCAGTCCAGTCCATCGCTGCTTGCAGCTTTAATTATAGTTTCGTCTTTATTTGAAGGGACAATGCACAGAAACATTAAGATCAAAGACAGATATGTTCTGTACCAGATTATAGCTAGAAAGCTAATTTCCATCTGCAGTTCCTGGCTACCTAAATTAAGGGGATAGAAAAATCATGCAACATAATTATGAGAATAAAATCATACCATAGCATGTAATCAAATTAAGAAAAGTCATAAAATGCCCTTCATGGACACATAGTTAATATTCAATACAACCACACCTCAAAGACAAGACATGCTCTTGTTCACATCTGTCATCATTTGTAAAGACAACCATGATTTTAACAGACACGCCTCACAATTTACAACAAAAATGCTGTCATGGATGAATATAATACACATTAAGTTGATGTGTCAAACATAGCTCCCACCTTATTGACCGTGTGAGCATCTTTGATTGCTCCAAAGCCACTTTTTAACTTCAATTGTGAATAAAGAGTCATCTGTTAAGACTTTTCAAGTTTGTTGTGAGGTCGTTCCATTCCTTTATGGCTTTATATGAAAAGGCTGATTGTGCAAAAGATGTTTTACATCTGGGTACGCTACACTGCCCCCTGGTGGAGGCTGGTGTTTATCTAGTTGTCACAGCAGATGTAAACTGGAAAAAGTGCTTAAGTGGCGCTGGTGCAGTGTTATTTAGGATTCAATGGGCCATTCGTATTGATGATAGTCTTTGAATGTTAGCTAAATTTAACATAGTATATTTTTGGAGAACTAAACAGTGATGGTGGTGTTGTGGTTTTCGATAATATCGGCAGTCCGATATTATCGGACATCCCTAAATACAACCCTAAAAGCTTTATTTGTTTGTGTGATGTCAACCGATGTCCTGGATGCAGAGGCCACAGAAGACAGACAATAAACGATGTGAAGCATCCCAGCTGGAAGAGACGCGGCGTGCTGTGGCAAAGATGGAACGCTGCGGAGCTGAGAAAAGGTAGGAAGGACTCAGAGGCGGCTTAATTCACACACCTGTGCTGTGTGACACCCGGTGGGACCCTTTCAAACAGAACTTGAACACCCCCAACCCCTGTCGTCCTCCTTGTTTTAATGTCACTTCTGCCCTAGCAGGGTCCGCAGGCATGTTGAAATATTCTGCTGCAAAACAACAGAAACGATAATTTATATTCTCATTAAGTTGGTCCACATCCGCACACATAACTGTATATCAACGCAAATGATGCCGTGGAAGAGGATGGAGCCTTAATGAAGCCCACTGAGGCCTCCGTGAAAGATCCTCATTAAGGTGAATGGAGCACTTGAACACCACACACAGTTTATACACTCTTCTTTGCAACAACTGAACATGTAAGAATGACTGAACCACAACTGAGTCTGAAACCTGACATTCAGTCAAAAATGACAAATAGAGTAGTACAAACCCCGTTTCCATATGAGTTGGGAAATTGTCTCCATCTCCTTCCGCTTATCCGAGGTCGGGTCGCGGGGGCAGCAGCCTAAGCAGGGAAGCCCAGACTTCCCTCTCCCCAGCCACTTCGTCTAGCTCTTCCCGGGGGATCCCGAGGCGTTCCCAGGCCAGCCGGGAGACATAGTCTTCCCAACGTGTCCTGGGTCTTCCCCGTGGCCTCCTACCGGTTGGACGTGCCCTAAACACCTCCCTAGGGAGGCGTTCGGGTGGCATCCTGACCAGATGCCCGAACCACCTCATCTGGCTCCTCTCGATGTGGAGGAGCAGCGGCTTTACTTTGAGTTCCTCCAGGATGGCAGAACTTCTCAGCCTATCTCTAAGGGAGGAAACTCATTTCGGCCGCTTGTACCCGTGATCTTATCCTTTCAGTCATGACCCAAAGCTCATGACCATAGGTGAGGATGGGAACGTAGATCGACCGGTAAATTGAGAGCTTTGCCTTCCGGCTCAGCTCCTTCTTCACCACAACGGATCGATACAGCGTCCGCATTACTGAAGACGCCGCACCGATCCGCCTGTCGATCTCACAATCCACTCTTCCCCCACTCGTGAACAAGACTCCTAGGTACTCGAACTCCTCCACTTGGGGCAGGGTCTCCTCCCCAACCCGGAGATGGCATTCCACCCTTTTCCGGGCGAGAACCATGGGAATTTGTGTTAGATGTAAATATAAAGCGAATACAATGATTTTCAAATAATTTTCAACCCATTATCAGTTGAAGATGCTACAAAGACAACATTTTTGATGTTCAAATTGATAAACCTTTTTTTTTTTTCCAAATAATTATTAACTTTAGAATTTGATGCCAGCAACATGTGCCAAAGAAGTTGGGAAAGGTGGAAATATATACTGATAAAGTTGAGGATTGCTCATCAAACACTTATATGGAACATCCCACAGGTGTGCGGGCTAATTGGGAACAGGTGGGTGCCATGATTGGGTATAAAAGCAGCTTCCATGAAATGCTAAGTAATTCTCAAACAAGGATGGGGGTGAGGGTCACCACTTTGTAAGCAAATTGTCAAACAGTTTTAGAACAACATTTCTCAACGAGCTATTGCAAGGTCCGTAAAAACATCAAAAAGTTCAGAGAATCTGGAGAAATCACTGCACGTAAGCGATGATATTACAAACCTTTGATCCCTCAGGCGGTACAGCATCGAAAACCGACATCAGCATGTGAAGGATATCACCACATGGACTCAGGAACACTTCATAAAACCACTGTCAGTAACTACAGTTGGTCGCTACATCTGTAAGTGCAAATTAAAACTCTACTCTGCAAAGCCAAACCCATTTATCAACAACACCAAGGAACGCCGCTGGCTTTGCTGCGCCCGATCTCACCTAAGATGGACTGATGCAAAGTGGAAAGGTGTTCTGGGGTCTGACGAGTCCACATTTCAAATTATATTTAGGAAACAGAGGACGTGGTGTCCTCCAGAAAAAAAGAGGAAAATAACCATTCGGATTATTATAGGCGCAAAGTTGAAAAGCCAGCATGTGTGATGGTATGGGGGTGCATTAGTGCCCAAGGCATGGGTAACTTACACATCTGTGAAGGCACCATTAATGCTGAATGGTCCAATCAGGTTTTGGAGCAACATATGTTGTCATCCGAGCAACGTTATCATGGACGCCCCTGCTTATTTCAGCAAGAAAATGCCAAGCCACGTGTTATAACAGCGTGGTTTCGTTGTAAAAGAGTGCGGGTACTTTCCTGGCCCGCCTGCAGTCCCGACCTGTCTCCCATCAAAAATGTGTGGCGCATTATGAAGCCTAAAATACGACCTCAAGACCCCGGACTGTTGAACAACTTAAGCTGTACATCAAGCAAGAATGGGAAAGAATTCCACTTTCAAAGCTTCAACAATTACTTTCCTCAGTTACCAAACATTTACTGAGTGTTGTTAAACGAAAAGGTGATGTAACACAGTGGTGAACATGCCCTTTCCCAACTACTTTGGCACGTGTTGCAGCCATGAAATTCTAAGTTAATTATTATTTGCAAAAAAAAAAAAGTTTATGAGTTTGAACATCAAATATCTTGTCTTTGTAGTGCATTCAACTGAATATGGGTTGAAAAGGATTTGCAAATCATTGTCTTCCGTTTATATTTACATCTAACACAATTTCCCAACTCATATGGAAACGGGGTTTGTAAATGGGTTATACTTGTATAGCGCTTTTCTACCTTCAAGGTACTCAAAGCGCTTTGGCACTATTTCCACATTCACCCATTCACACACTGATGGCGGGAGTTCCCATGCAAGGCCCTAACCACGACCCATCAGGAGCAAGGGTGAGGTGTCTTACTCAAGGACACACGGATTGTGACGAGGTTGGTAGAAGGTGGGGATTGAACCAGTAACCCTCAGGTTGCTGGCATGACCACTCTCCTAACCCTGCTGCGCCGTCCCCTAGTAACTATTATAGTAGTAGTAACTTTTCATCCATCCGTCCATTTGTCTGTCCATCTATCCATCAACCTGTCTGTTTGTCCTTTATACGTTGAAGTGTTTTATACGGGGTGTCCAAAACCCGAGGGCCATTTGGAGCCTGCAACTCGATTTTGTTTTTTTTGGGCTTAGATTCAGACATTAAGCATAGAAAACTGAACTGACCCAGATAACCCCCCAAAATGGGACCTGAAAACCAAAAGCTCCCTGTATGATCAGTGTCAGAGCTTGGTCCGCATTGCCGGCAGTAAGTCGGTCCCGTTCCCAGTGAGGGTTGGAATCCGCCAATGCTGCCCTTTGTCACTGATTCTGTTCATAACTTTTATGGACAGAATTTCTAGGCGCAGTCAGGGCGTTGAAGGTTTCCGGTTTGGTGGCTGCAGGATTAGGTCTCTGCTTTTTGCAGATGATGTGGTCCTGATGGCTTCATCTGGCCAGGATCTTCAGCTCTCACTGGATCGATTCGCAGCCGAGTGTGAAACGACTAGGATGAGAATCAGCACCTCCAAGTCCGAGTCCATGGTTCTCTCCCGGAAAAGGGTGGAGTGCCATCTCCGGGTTGGGGGAGGAGACCCTGCCCCTAGTGGAGGAGTTCAAGTACCTTGGAGTCTTGTTCACGAGTGAGGGAAGAGTGGATCGTGAGATCGACAGGCGGGTCGGTGCGGCGTCTTCAGTAATGCGGACGTTGTACCGATCCGTTGTGGTGAAGAAGGAGCTGAGCCGGAAGGCAAAGCTCTCGATGTACCGTCAATCTACGTTCCCATCCTCACCTATGGTCATGAGCTTTAGGTTATGACCGAAAAGACAAGATCACGGAAACAAGTGGCCGAAATGAGTTTCCTCCGTCGGGTTACGGGGTTCTCCCTTAGAAATAGGGTGAGAAGCTCTGCCATCCGGGGGGAGCTCAAAGTAAAAACGCTGCTCCTCAACATTGAGAGGAGCCAGATGAGGTGGTTCGGGCATCTGGTCAGGATGCCAACCGAACGCCTCCCAGGACATGACGGGAAGACTATGTCTCCCAGGTGGCCTGGGAACGCATCGGGATCCCCCGGCAGGAGCTGGACGAAGTGGCTGGGGAGAGGGAAGTCTGGGCTTCCCTGCTTAGGCTGCTACCCCCGCGACCTGAACTCTGATAAGCTGAAGAAGATGGATGGATAAAATAACTAAAACTACTACAAAGGACATGCTGACTCACCACTGAATAGAAGTTCAGCTGAAACTAAGTGTAATAGGAACTATGAGGTAATTCAGTCCATCTAAGTACTGTAGAACAACCAAACACGACAACAACGTTGATGATCAACCACTGAAGTCGCCACAATCCTAATCCATGCAGCTCTAAACAACTGCATTATGTTCATGGCAGGGGCCGGGCCCTGGTTTTCTCATTATGCCAGAAAATGTAGTTTCTCTGTGTATGTCCTTTTCGAGAATGCATATATTTTAAAGAGTTTTTTCTCTTATTCATAGTCATGTTTAAAAGCAGCTAACATTTTCCCATGTGTACACTTTGTGCTCGTATCTTATGTCCGCAAGTAAACTCTGTGGTTAACCTTGAAGGCGCTGGAATGTGTATTGGGAGTATAAAGTACTCCCTTTTTACCTTATCAGTTTAGAACAATAAGGCTTTATTTCTTTCTGGGCGGGAGGGTGCTGTTTTCGTACTAAATAAGCTGACTCTTTCCGTTTGATTTTCAGATCGCTTCTACCACTTTTGTAAGGACTGGTCTCCTATAGCTTTAGTAAAACTTGGTAGCATTGCTATTCTGTCTTGATGGTCCTTCTTACTCAACATAAATGTCATCCGAAATAATTTGGGATTGACCAGTGACTTTTATTCCCTGAGAGGAAGACTGGTCAGACGCAACACCTTACAACAGGGGTAGGGAACCTGTGGCTCGCGAGCCAGATGTGGCTCTTTTGATGACTGCATCTGGCTCTCGGATAAATCTTAACTGACATTGCTTAGCACGATAAGTAATGAATAATTCCACTAGTAATCACAGTGTTAAAAATAACGTGCAAAATATAAAATATTGTCATGCATTTTTATGTTCAAGAAGTTGGTAAGAAGTCATTTATTTATTATTGGTTAGAGTGGGGCTTGCCGCTCTAGGGGTTCTACAGACCACCAAGCACTGACATGAGAGCCAGTTTCAGGGCTACAATATTGTTTTATTTTTCAATAAGTCTCTCAGTTGCTTTCCAGCAATTGTCTTTTTCTCTTTCGTTCTCGCTCGTGCTCTGGTTTCTAGCCCCAAGCCCGTCTCTCCTCCTGGCTGCTGCTTATAACAGAGCGACAGGTGATCGGATAAAAAGGCCCAGGTGGGCCGTCTACGCACCTGTCGCTGAATTCAAAGCCTGTCCTGGCAACATCCTGCTTCGCTGCAGGCCCGCAGGCCACGCCCCCTCCACAGTTAGCTTCAGAATAACAATGTTATTACAAAGAATAAGAGACCTCTCTAGAAATGTTGGTCTTTCTTAAAAATGCACGCGTTTTGTTGTGTTCCGTGTTAAAAAAAAAATATTATATGGCTCTTACGGAAATACATTTTAAAATATTTGGTTTCTTGGCTCTCTCAGCCAAAAAAGGTTCCCGACCCCTGCCTTACAATAACAATAGCCCGGTTCTACGGTAGAAAAGTATACAGTTTCCAGCCAAAGACGTTTAGGTCTTAATTTCCGTCCGATCAGACCGTGACCGACCTTGGACATCAACATCAGCGGATTCATCTCAGTGATGAGATTCTCCAAATGCAGAATATTCATCAAGAAGATCCAAAGAAGCGCTTGGTTTTCCTGATCAGTCAAGTCTCGGTCTTTGAGGGGGGAGGACGAGAAGTCATTGCGGCTGCATGGCCAACTGCTGTCTGGGATGTAATTGCTGAAAGCTGGAATCTATCACAGTAGTTATTACAGCGTTCTTTCCCTCCCTGCTCGCCCGCTCACAAAAGGAGAGGGACTATAAGAAGCAGCAAAGCGTGACTCTGTGATCCGGGCGCCGATTGAGACAAAGTTTTCCAAAGAACAAGGAGCGAAAAACGGAAAGACGACTATTTAAGTCTCTTCTTGTGGTTGTATCCTGTTAGCTCTAAGGCCCGATGTTGTCTACGATTAACGGATTGACCAGAACTCATCTGCAGGAGACAAAAAAAAAAAAAATTGCCCTTTGGGAAAGTTCACTGTGCTCCCATTGTGCCATCTTCAGGAGAAAAAAAACAAATCACCTCCTTCCTGTTCCAACCTGCTTGACCGTAAATTAGAAGGAAAAAAAAACATTTAACAGAGAGAACAGTCTTTAGGGAGATCCCGAGGGAGTTTTATTTCGTCTTCATTACAAGCACCTGGCAGTTTGCCTCGGGTCCATAAACAGGAAGGGAAAAGGACTTTGAACAACAACAGAAAAGGGTAAACAACCCGGACTTGTTAAGCCATGATTACTTTTAAGAGTTCAGCCAGAAGACATCATCTTGAATGACTTTTACACAAACCTGCAAACTTTATACAACACCCGCAGGCTTTTAGTCTACACCAACATTATTTTATTTTAATCGCCAAAAACTGATTAAAGGGGAACATTATCAGCAGACCTATGTAAGCGTCAGTATATTCCTTGATGGTGCAGAAAAAAAGACTATATTTTTTTTTAACCAATTTCCAAACTCTAAATGGGTGAATTTTGGCAAATTAAACGTCTTTCTGTTTATCGCTCTGGAGGCGATGACGTCAGAATGTGACGTCGCCGAGGTAACACACCCACTATTTTCATTTTCAACACATTACAAACACCGGGTCTCAGCTCTGTTATTTTCCGTTTTTTTGACTATTTTTTGGAACCTTGGAGACATCATGCCTCGTCGGTGTGTTGTCGGAGGGTGTAACAACACTAACAGGGAGGGATTCAAGTTGCACCACTGGCCCGAAGATGCCAAAGTGTCTGCCGCCAGACCCCCATTGAATGTACCAAAGTGTCTCCACATTTGACCGGCGATGCTAAAGCAGACATGGCACAGAGATGTATGGATAACCTGCAGATGCATTTGCAAATATAAAGTCAACTAAATCACAAAGGTGAGTTTTGTTGATGTTGACTTATGTGTTAATCAGATATATTTGGTCGCAGCGTGACTGCCAGCTAATTGATGCTAACATGCTACGCTAATGAACGCTAACATGCTATTTACCGGCGGTGCTAAAGCAGACATGGCACAGAGATGTGTGGATAACCTGCAGATGCATTTGCAACGATAGTCAACAAAATCACAAAGGTGAGTTTTGTTGATGTTGACTGCCAGCTAATCGATGCTAACATGCTACGCTAATGGACGCTAACATGCTATTTACCGGCGGTGCTAAAGCAGACATGGCACAGAGATGTGTGGATAACCTGCAGATGCATTTGCAACGATAGTCAACGAAATCACAAAGGTGAGTTTTGTTGATGTTGACTGCCAGCTAATCGATGCTAACATGCTACGCTAATGGACGCTAACATGCTATTTACCGGCGGTGCTAAAGCAGACATGGCACAGAGATGTATTGATAACCTGCAGATGCATTTGCAACGATAAAGTCAACGAAATCACAAAGGTGAGTTTTGTTGATGTTGACTGCCAGCCAATCGATGCTAACATGCTACGCTAATCGATACTAGCATGCTATTTACCGGCGGTGCTAAAGCGGACATGGAACAGATATGTATGGATAACCTGTAGATGCATTTGCAACTATATTACGTTTCCTTCCACCCACATTTAATGCGAAACAAACACTTACTAATCGACGGATTTAAGTTGCTCCAGTGTCACAAGATGCGAAAGTCCTGATCGTTTGGTCCGCACATTTTACCGGCGATGCTAACGCAGCTATTCGGCCATGCTATGGCTATGAATAGCGTCAATAGCTATTCGCTCAATAGCTTCAGTTTCTTCTTCAATATTTTCATACTCCAACCATCTGTTTCAATACATGCGTAATCTGTTGAATCGCTTAAGTCGCTGAAATCCGAGTTTGAATCCGAGCTAATGTCGCTATATCTTGCTGTGGTATTCCCATTGTTTGTTTACATTGGCAGCACTGTATGACGTCACAGAGGAAATGGCCAGTGTCTTCGCAGAGAGCCGAAAATAAGGCACTTTAAAGCTTTATTTAGGGATATTCCGAGACCGGTAAAATTTTGGAAAAACTTCCAAAAATACAACAAACCACCGGGAACTGATTTTTATTGTTTTTAACCCTTTTTGAAATTGTGATAATGCTCCCCTTTAAAGCATGCATATGGAAGCGTTTTGGAACGTTTTTGACTGAATTCATGCCAGAACCTGTTTGAAGCCATTGGGGAAATAACCTGCAATCTACACAATTAAATATCTGAATACATTTTGTTTTATTTCTGACAAACAAGCTTTTTTTGTATTGTATTTTCCGGACTATAAGGCGCACTTAAAGGCCTACTGAAATGAGATTTTCTTATTTAAACGGGGATAGCAGGTCCATTCTATGTGTCATACTTGATCATTTTGCCATATGGTCATATTTTTGCTGAAAGGATTTAGTAGAGAACATCCACGATAAAGTTCGCAACTTTTGGTGCTGATAAAAAAGCCTTGCCTGTACCGGAAGTAGCAGACGATGTGCGCGTGACGTCACGGGTTGTGGAGCTCCTCACATCTGAACATTGTTTACTATCATGGCCACCAGCAGCAAGAGCGATTCGGACCGAGAAATCGACGATTTCCCCATTAATTTGAGCGAGGATGAAAGATTCGTAGATGAGGAAAGTGAGAGTGAAGGACTAGAAAAATAAAAAGACTATACAATGGGAGAAATTCAGATATTCCATCCATACATTTTCTACCGCATATTCCCTTTTGGGGTCGCGGGAGGCGCTGGCGCCTATCTCAGCTACAATCGGGCAGAAGGCGGGGTAAACCCTGGACATCGCAGGGCCAACACAGATAGACAGACAACATTCACACTCACATTCACACACTAGGGCCAATTTAGTGTTGCCAATCAACCTATCCCCAGGTGCATGTCTTTGGAAGTGGGAGGAAGTTTTTATTTTTATTTGCTGGAATGGCCATGAAAATGATTAATGATAATAACAGTGATGTGTTTGCTTGCTGTTGTTAATCAATCAATCAATCAATCAATGTTTATTTATATAGCCCGAAATCACAAGTGTCTCAAAGGGCTGCACAAGCCACAACGACATCCTCGGCTCGGAGCCCACATCAGTGCAAGGAAAAACTCAACCCGATCGGACAATAGTTTTATGCTTTGATCAGTGTTATGTTGCTATTTTCATTATTGTTGATACCGTTGCTGATACTATTCATTTTTGTTTGACCTTTTCGTTGTTTTTTTGTTATGTTTCTACATCTTCTCAATTGCTACGTGGATTACTATTTGGGGTGTTTCGGGGCTGGCATCGGTTTGGAATTGGGATTTTTCGCTACAGTATTATTTTTTGGGACGGATATTCTGTGAGGTTTTTGTACATAAAATCAAATGTATTATTTAAAAATAAATGACATATATTCATAGCTAGGGCATAAAAAACTGATTACCACTTCTAAGTAAGTTTTTAAACATTATGACAGCCCTTTTGACATTATAACAACACCACACTTTAGTCCTCAGCAATGGTACCTGAGGCTGACCCAATCAGAAGCCGGTACCAAAATACTGGTATCGGGACAACACTAACTGTAAAATCACAACAAATTACTGTACATTTAAAGTGATTTGTCTCTGAAGGGGTTCCTTGGACTACGTTGCACCGTCTTGTACAGTAAGTGGTGTTTAATGAAAACTGAGAGTAATTAACTGGAAAAAAATACATCTGCAAAGTTACAGCATATAGGTAGCTTTAATTAATTATAAAATTACAATTGTGAAGTTACAGCAATAACTCTATAATCCCAGCACTGCTGGTACAGTAAATTTCTGTAAAAATGTGTTATAGTAAATTATTATACAAACCCCGTTTCCATATGAGTTGGGAAATTGTGTTAAATGTAAATATAAACGGAATACAATGATTTGCCAATCCTTTTCAACCCATATTCAATTGAATATGCTACAAAGACAAGATATTTGATGTTCAAACTCATAAACTTTATGTTTTTTTTGCAAATAATAATTAACTTAGAATTTCATGACTGCAACATGTGCCAAAGTAGTTGGGAAAGGGCATGTTCACCACTGTGTTACATCACCTTTTCTTTTAACAACACTCAATAAACGTTTGGGAACTGAGGAAACTAATTGTTGAAGCTTTGAAAGTGGAATTCTTTCCCATTCTTGTTTTATGTAGAGCTTCAGTCGTTCAACAGTCCGGGGTCTCCGTTGTCGTATTTTACGCTTCATAATGCGCCACACATTTTCGATGGGAGACAGGTCTGGACTGCAGGTGGGCCAGGAAAGTACCCACACTCTTTTTTTACGAAGCCACGCTGTTGTAATACGTGCTAAATGTGGCTAGGCATTGTCAGTGTTGAAATAAGCAGGGGCGTCCATTAAAAAGACAGCGCTTAGATAGCAGCATATGTTGTTCCAAAACCTGTATGTACCTTTCAGCATTAATGGTGCCTTCACAGATGTGTAAGTTACCCATGCCTTGGGCACTAATGCACCCCCATACCATCACAGATGCTGGCTTTTGAACTTTGCGTCAATAACAGTCTGGATGGTTTACTTCCCCTTTGGTCCGGATGACACAATGTCGAATATTTCCAAAAACAATTTGAAATGTGGACTGGTCAGACCACAGAACCCTTTTCCACTTTGCATCAGTCCATCTACGATGATCTCGGGCCCAGAGAAGCCGGCGGCGTTTCTGGATGTTGTTGATAAATGGCTTTCGCTTTGCATAGTAGAACTTTAACTTGCATTTGCAGATGTAGCGACGAACTGTATTTAGAGACAGTGGTTTTCTGAAGCGTTCCTGAGCCCATGTGGTGATATCCTTTAGAGATTGATGTCGGTTTTTGATACAGCGCCGTCTGAGGGATAGAAGGTCACGGTCATTCAATGTTGGTTTCCGGCCATGCCGCTTACGTGGAGCGATTTCTCCAGATTCTCTGAACCTTTTGATGATATTACGGACCATAGATGTTGAAATCCCTAAATTTCTTGCAATTACACTTTGAGAAACTTTGTTCTTAAACTGTTTGACTATTTGCTCACGCAGTTGTGGACAAAGGGGTGTACCTCGCCCCATCCTTTCTTGTGAAAGACTGAGCATTTTTTTGGGAAGCTGTTTTTATACCCAATCATGGCACCCACCTGTTCCCAATTAGCCTGCACACCTGTGGGATGTTCCAAATAAGTGCTTGATGAGCATTCCTCAACTTTATCAGTATTTATTGCCGCCTTTCCCAACTTCTTTGTCACATGTTGCTGGCATTAAATTCTAAAGTTAATGATTATTTGCAAGAAACAAAAATGTTTATCAGTTTGAACATCAACTATGTTGTCTTTGTAGCATATTCAACTGAATATGGCTTGAAAATGATTCGCAAATCATTGTATTCTGTTTATATTTACATCTAACACAATTTCCCAACTCACACGTTAAACGGAGTTTGTAAAATTAATGAAAACAGTTGTGAACATTTACTGGCTCCAATTTCATTATAAATGCTCTTTCTTTCTTTTCAAAAGATATATTACCTCTGTAGTGTAGTTGCCCTGCAGTATGGAGGACACACAACATAGCGATTGTTGTGCAAGCCTCACTGGTAACACAAGTATAGACATAGGTTGGTCCACACTGGACATCACACAACCTCCACGAAATCCTGGGAGCAACTTGCCAAGCCTCTATTCTCTCTCTTCCTCGGATGGAAGAAGGCGATTGGGGAATAAGCACCTGTAAAAGTATCATTGCCGGCAGTAAGTCGAACACGTTTCCAGTGAGGGTTGGACTCCGCCAAGGCTGTCCTTTGTCACCGATTCTGTTCATAACTTTTATGGACAGAATTTCTAGGCGCAGTCAAGGCGTTGAGGGGTTCCGGTTTGGTAACCGCAGGATTAGGTCTCTGCTTTTTGCAGATGATGTGGTCCTGATGGCTTCATCTGACCGGGATCTTCAGCTCTCGCTGGATCGTTTCGCAGCCGAGTGTGAAGCGACCGGAATGAGAATCAGCACCTCCAAGTCCGAGTCCATGGTTCTCGCCCGGAAAAGGGTGGAGTGCCATCTCCGGGTTGGGGAGGAGACCCTGCCCCAAGTTGAGGAGTTCAAGTACCTAGGAGTCTTGTTCACGAGTGAGGGAAGAGTGGATCGTGAGATAGACAGGCGGATCGGTGCGGCGTCTTCAGTAATGCGGACGTTGTACCGATCCGTTGTGGTGAAGAAGGAGCTGAGCCGGAAGGTAAAGCTCTCAATTTACCGGTCGATCTACATTCCCATCCTCACCTATGGTCATGAGCTTTGGGTCATGACCGAAAGGATAAGATCACGGGTACAAGCGGCCGAAATGAGTTTCCTCCGCCGTGTGGCGGGTCTCTCCCTTAGAGATAGGGTGAGAAGCTCTGCCATCCGGGAGGAACTCAAAGTAAAGCCGCTGCTCCTCCACATGGAGAGGAGCCAGATGAGGTGGTTTGGGCATCTGGTCAGGATGCCACCCGAACGCCTCCCGAGGGAGGTGTTTAGGGCACGTCCAACCGGTAGGAGGCCACGGGGAAGACCCAGGACACATTGGGAAGACTATGTCTCCCGGCTGGCCTGGGAACGCCTCGGGATCCCCCGGGAAGAGCTAGACGAAGTGGCTGGGGAGAGGGAAGTCTGGGTTTCCCTGCTTAGGCTGTTGCCCCCGCGACCCGACCTCGGATAAGCGGAAGATGATGGATGAAAAGTATCAATCATTAGACACGCTAATGAAGTATTTGTGATGCATTAAAGGACACTTCTGCACAGTCTGCACGCCTCCTTTCAAGTGTTGAACACACTTTTTTTTATTACTCAGATGTCAATGGTAGCACTTAGAGAAGGATTTAAAGGTAAATGGCCACGTTGAAAAATAACATCAAATCAAAATGCTCACATGGGTGGAAAGAAATTGGTTGAAAAACTAATAATACACATTTTTTCTGTTTGGTTTACACACTTCTACAGCCTTATATCCACCTGATTGTGTCCCGTTTACTAGCCTTGCATACAGTTGACAAATAACACCCCTTCAGTCGATATTTACACCAGCTTCAGTTTATTGGTCGTTGGTGTCGTTACTACCACCGGTGTTGGTATTTCTTACTAGAATGTTCTGTGCACACGAGAAAGAATGGCATTCATTTCAAATCAGTACTAGAGGACAGTGACGTTTTTCAAATTGTGGCTTCTGGTTGGAAGTTCGGAACTCTTGTTTTCATGTAACTTCATGTGTACCATATGTCCCGGCAAGAAATCTGCGTTCATAAGACTCCGGCTTATTAGTGATTTCTAAAGCCCCCAAAAAAAGTCTGCGGGCTATAGAGCGTTTTCCGTTCGGGCTCCAGTACTCTGGAATGCCCTCCCGGTAACAGTTCGAGATGCTACCTCAGTAGAAGCATTTAAGTCTCACCTAAAAACTCATTTGTATACTCTAGCCTTTAAATAGACCTCCTTTTTAGACCAGTTGATCTGCCGCTTCTTTTCTTTTTCTACTATGTATCCTCCTCCCTTGTGGAGGGGGTCCGGTCCGATGACCATGGATGAAGTACTGGCTGTCCAGAGTCGAGACCCAGGATGGACCGCTCGCCTGTGTATCGGTTGGGGACATCTCTACGATGCTGATCCGCCTCCGCTTGGGATGGTTTCCTGTGGACGGGACTCTCGCTGCTGTCTTGGATCCGCTTTGAACTGAACTCTCGCGGCTATGTTGGAGCCACTATGGATTGAACTTTCACAGTATCATATTAAACCCGCTCGACATTCATTGCTTTCGGGCGGTTGCCCACATTTGAGGTCCTCTCCAAGGTTTCTCATAGTCAGCATTGTCACTGGCGTCCCACTGGGTGTGAATTCTCCCTGCCCACTGGGTGTGAGTTTTCCTTGCCATTATGTGGTTTCTTCCGTGGATGTCGTAGTCGTAGTGGTTTGTGCAGTCCTTTGAGACATTTGTGATTTAGGGCTATATAAATAAACATTGATTGATTGATGTGTTGAATTTGTTGCCCCTCAACTTCACATTACTTGTCCATTTTTTTTTGTGGAGAACAAATGTTTTTGAAATTTGTAGTTAAAATTCCCAATGATTATTACACACAAACTAGGTGTGGTGAAATTTGTCCTCTGGATTTGACCCATCCCCAAGCATGAAGGCAATGGGTCCCGTTTTTTGTAGTCTTTGGTATGATTCGGCCGAACTCACAACCTCTCAGTCTCAGGGGGGGGGGGGACACTCTAACCACAATCTGGAAAATCAGTGGCCATCCCCTGGTTCATCCGTTTTATAGTGCTCAATACCGGGGTAGAGCGGAATATACGTTTGGTCAGGAAAAAACACAGAGGCTATTTCATTCCTAAAAGGCCGGTTTTGCAGGTTTCCCTGTTCCCCAGTTTGGATCCCCTGAAGAGCAGGGAAACCTGCGAAACAGGCTTGTAGGGATTAAATATCCTGTGTGTTTTTTCCTGACATAGCGTGTATACACACACATATATATACATATATATATATACATACATATATATATACATATATATACACACACACATGAATTGATTACCATGAATTGATTAACGTGGACCCCGACTTAAACAAGTTGAAAAACTTATTGGGGTGTTACCTTTTAGTGGTCAATTGTACGGAATATGTACTGTACTGTGCAATCTACTAATAAAGGTTTCAATCAATCAAACATATACATATCCATCCATTTTGTGCCGCATACATACATATATGTATACATATGTGTATATATATATATATACATATATAAATATATATATACACCTATACACATATATATATATACATACATATATGTATATATACGTATATGTATACATATATACATATATATATATGCATACATATATACACTCACCTACATATATGTATATATATCAATCATCCATCCATCCATCCATTTCTACCGCTTATTCCCTTTTGGGGTCGCTGGCGCCTATCTCAGCTACAATCGGGCGGAAGGCGGGGTACACCCTGGACAAGTCGCCACCTCATCGCAGGGCCAACACAGATAGACAGACAACATTCACACACTAGGGCCAATTTAGTGTTGCCAATCAACCTATCCCCAGGTGCATGTCTTTGGAAGTGGGAGGAAGCCGGAGTACCCGGAGGGAACCCACGCATTCACGGGGAGAACATGCAAACTCCACACAGAAAGATCCCGAGCCTGGATTTGAACCCAGGACTGCAGGACCTTCGTATTGTGAGGCAGACGCACTAACCCCTCTGCCACCGTGAAGCCCTGTATGTATATATATATATGTATGTATGTATATATATATATATATGTGTATGTATTTGTGTGTGTGTGGGGCAGCACGGTGGAAGAGGGGTTAGTGTGTCTACCTTACAATATGAAGGTCCTGAGTAGTCCTGGGTACAATCCCGGGATCGGGATCTTTCCGTGTGGAGTTTGCATGTTCTCCCCGTGAGTGCGTGGGTTCCCTCCAGGTACTCCGGCTTCCTCCCACTTCCAAAGACATGCACCTGGGGATAGGTTGATTGGCAACACTAAATCGGCCCTAGTGTGTGAATGTGAGTTTGAATGTTGTCTGTCTATCTGTGTTGGCCCTGCGATGAGGTGGCGACTTGTCCAGGGTGTACCCCGCCTTCCGCCCGATTGTAGCTGAGATAGGCACCAGCGCCCCCCGCGACCCCCAAATGGAATAAGCGGTAAAAATTGATGGATGGATGGGTGTGTGTGTGTGTGTGCTAGCATGATTAGGTTGTTTCTTTTTTCGCAAAATTTTTTTGGGAAGGTTTACAAACTTGCTTAATAATTTTACGTAGAGACCAGAAGACTTTGAGGGAAAAACCAAAGGATTTAAATGAGAATTCGATAGTAGTGCCTGCTTTTGTTTAGTTAGTGCAGATTTGACATTTTGATCATTAAACCTGCGATGAGGTGGCGACTTGTCCAAGGTGTACCCCGCCTTCCGCCCGATTGTAGCTGAGATAGGCGCCAGCGCCCCCCGCGACCTCAAAAGGGAATAAGCGGTAGAAAATGGAAGGATGGATTGATCATCAAACAGTTGTAGGTAATAAAAAGACAACAAAGAACTAGTTTTAATATTGTGTTTATGTTGTTAAACGGTCAATATCACTCACCATAAATGAATAGAACAAATTACAGTTAATGCATGTGATCGGTATCGGCTGATCTAAAACATGGGTGATTGGTATTGGAATCGGCAGCATGGGAACATCCCTAGAAATATGTGTTGGGTTTATCTGGAGATTGAAACAACGGCGCCTCTGCTGGTTAAGGCGGAGCAGTGCACTCCATTGGAAGTCAACTGCAAGAAGATTTAGATTGGATTAATCAATATATCCATACAATATTCTCAAATACTGACGGACTGAAAATGTCAACGGCATGATATGTGGAAGACTACCTTGTTTAACAAAAAAAAAAAACAGAATCAAATGCGCATAAGTCACCTCTTTGGTTCAGGCCGGCGATGAGTAGAAAAACACTGCACAAAATGTACACAACTCCAATCCTTTCTTGGTACTTGCAGGAAATATTTCTCTTGTTGGAGTTGTGTGCTGGCTTGTCACAGTAAATGCATCAAGGAAACTAAAGAGAATCACAGCAGAATGAAGTGTTATCTTTAAAAAAAAAAAAAAGGAAGAAAAAAAAAAACAAGTCCCATGATGAGAGCAACATAAGGCGAGGGTATGTCGTACTTGTTCATTGTTTCTCGACGCCATTACTCACATAATGAATGTCACTTAGGCTTCAATAACTCCATGGTGTTCAACCATCAAGTTGGCATGTGCATGTGTGTCAGCGTGCTCAGTGCGGGTCTCTCTCTGCCGCAAACCTCTCCTCGCCCCGGCTACTGTATATTGCAAGACGAGCAGCAGGGGTCGTCCTTGTCGGGCTGGGCGGCGAAGTCCATCTGCCGGACGATCTCGGCGAACAGTTCGTCTACCATGGTTTTGCTCTTGGCCGAGGTCTCTATGAAGGGGCAGCCCCACTCCTCGGCCAGGGCCTGGCCCTCGCTGGACGACACCTCCCTCTCGCTCTCCAGGTCCACCTTGTTGCCCACCAGGATGACGGGAACCTTCTCGTACCTGAGACCGTCACACAAGAGGTAAAGTGTCAGTTCGGGAGGCGATGGAAGAGACTGAGGGCCTCCTGTGTTTATTTCTATGCAATGTTATCCAAAAAGACACTGAGGGCAGCAAAAAGTATAGAATATGGATTAGGGATGATGTTCGAAAATCGGTTAAATATCGATAAAAAAAAAAACAGATTTCATGGATTCGAATCCCTTTTTGAGAAACGGTTCCCGTGGGTGGAGTGCCATCTCCGGGTTGGGGAGGAGACCCTGCCCCAAGTGGAGGAGTTCAAGTACCTAGGAGTCTTGTTCACGAGTGGGGGAAGAGTGGATCGTGAGATCGACAGGCGGATCGGTGCGGCGTCTTAAGTAATGCGGACGTTGTATCGATCCGTTGTGGTGAAGAAGGAGCTGAGCCGGAAGGCAAAGCTCTCAATTTACCGGTCGATCTACGTTCCCATCCTCACCTATGGTCATGAGCTTTGGGTCATGACCGAAAGGATAAGATCACGGGTACAAGCGGCCGAAATGAGTTTCCTGCTCTCCCTTAGAGATAGGGTGAGAAGCTCTGCTATCCGGGAGGAACTCAAAGTAAAGCCGCTGCTCCTCCACATCGAGAGGAGCCAGATGAGGTGGTTCGGACATCTGGTCAGGATGCCACCCGAACGCCTCCCTAGGGAGGTGTTTAGGGCACGTCCAACCGGTAGGAGGCCACGGGGAAGACCCAGGACACGTTGGGAAGACTATGTCTCCCGGCTGGCCTGGGAACGCCTCGGGATCCCCCGGGAAGAGCTAGACCAAGTGGCTGGGGAGAGGGAAGTCTGGGCTTCCCTGCTTAGGCTGCTGCCCCCGCGACCCGACCTCGGATAAGCGGAAGATGATGGATGGATGGATGGTTCCCGTTATCCAGAGGTGGGTAGTAACGCGCTACATTTACTTGAGTAATTTTTGGGATAAATTGTACTTCTACGAGTAGTTTTTATGCAATCAATCAATCAATCAATGTTTACTTATATATCCCTAAATCACTAGTGTCTCAAAGGGCTGCACAAACCACTACGACATCCTCGGTAGGCCCACATAAGGGCAAGGAAAACTCACACCCAGTGGGACGTCGGTGACAATGATGACTATGAGAACCTTGGAGAGGAGGAAAGCAATGGATGTCGAGCGGGTCCAACATGATACTGTGAAAGTTCAATCCACAATGGATCCAACACAGTCGCGAGAGTCCAGTCCAAAGCGGATCCAACACAGCAGCGAGAGTCCCGTTCACAGCGGAGCCAGCAGGAAACCATCCCAAGCGGAGGCGGATCAGCAGCGCAGAGATGTCCCCAGCCGATACACAGGCGAGCAGTACATGGCCACCGGATCGGACCGGACCCCCTCCACAAGGGAGAGTGGGACATAGGAGAAAAAGAAAAGAAACGGCAGATCAACTGGTCTAAAAAGGGAGTCTGTTTATACAAATGAGTGTTAAGGTGAGACTTAAATGCTTCTACTGAGGTGGCATCTCAAACTTTTACCGGGAGGGCAATCCAGAGTACTGGAGCCCGAAATGAAAACGCTCTATAGCCCGCAGACTTTTTTTGGGCTTTAGGAATCACTAATAAGCCGGAGTCCTTTGAATGCAGATTTCTTGCCGGGACATATGGTACAATACAATCGGCAAGATAAGATGGAGCTAGACCGTGTAGTATTTTATACGTAAGTAGTAAAACCTTAAAGTCACATCTTAAGTGCACAGGAAGCCAGTGCAGGTGAGCCAGTACAGGCGTAATGTGATCAAACTTTCTTGTTCTTGTCAAAAGTCTAGCAGCCGCATTTTGTACCAACTGTAATCTTTTAATGCTAGACATGGGGAGACCCGAAAATAATACGTTACAGTAATCGAGGCGAGACGTAACAAACGCATGGATAATGATCTCAGCGTCTTTACTGGACAGAATGGAGCGAATTTTAGCGATATTAATGTGTGCCTCAAAGGAGAGAGTTGGGTCGAAGATAATACCCAGATTCTTTACCGAGTCGCCTTGTTTAATTGTTTGGTTGTCAAATGTTAAAGTTGTATTATTAAATAGAGGTCGGTGTCTAGCAGGACCGATAATCAGCATTTCCATTTTTTTGGCGTTGAGTTGCAAAAAGTTAGTGGACCTCCATTGTTTAATTTCATTAAGACACGCCTCCAGCTGACTACAATCCGGCGTGTTGGTCAGCTTTAGGGGCATGTAGAGTTGGGTGTCATCAGCATAACAGTGAAAGCTAATACCGTATTTGCGTATGATGTCACCTAGCGGCAGCATGTAGATGCTGAAGAGTGCAGGGCCAAGGACCGAACCTTGGGAACTCCACACGTTACCTTAACGTAGTCCGAGGTCACATTGTTATGGGAGACACACTGCATCCTATCAGTAAGATAAGAGTTAAACCAAGACATGGCTAACATACTTTTACTTTTACTTGAGTATATTTATAGAGAATAAACGCTACTTTTACTCCGCTCCATTTATCTACATTCGACTCGCTACTCGCTACTTTTGTTTATCGATCTGTTAATGTTTGTTTTGGTTTATGACAGAGCTTCAAAGTAGGATCCACGCATGCCTGCCTTTCACCAATCACATGCAGTCACTGGTGACGTTGGACCAATCAAACAGAGCCAGGTGGTCACATGACCCGACTTAAACAAGTTGAAAAAGTTATTGGGGTGTTACCATTTAGTGGTCAATTGTGCGGAATATGTACTGTACTGTGCAATCTACCAATAAAAGTTTCAATCAATCAATCAAAAGTGTAAATGAAAAAAGACACTTTTTATTTCAACCGTACTTCCCGTCAAAAGCCTAAAGACTGATCGCACAGTTCCTGTCTTCACAATAAAAGTGCCGCTACATCGCGCCTGCGCTAACAAAATAAGAGTCCGAAAGCCAGCGCAAAAAAGCTAGCAAGCTACGGAGTTTGCCGCCAATGTATTTCTTGTAAAGTGTATAAAAACGAATATGGAAGCTGGACAAATAAAATGTTAAACATGCATGTATATTCATTAAAACACCTTTAACATGTCAACAAAAACGGCAAAATAAATAAATATAAATTATATACTGTATATATAAATGTATATATATTTATATAAATATATATATATGATATTTGTGTGTATATATGATATGTGTGTGTGTATATGTATATATGAGGTAGATCACCTCGACTTGGTCATTTATTAAGTGATTGATTAACGTTGAAAAACTTATTGGGGTGTTACCATTTAGTGGTCAATTGTAGGGAATATGTACTGTACTGTGCAATCTACTAATAAAAGTTTCAATCAATCAATCAATGAATGCCTACTGAGCCTATGGTGCTGTTAAGTTATTGTGGCTCAATGAGCCTTATTTTTATTTTATTTTAATGTACTATTATTTAATATATAATATTGTTTTAGTTGCTTAAGAGATATTCCTGGCTCTGAATTTGCTCATTGCTATTTTTATGTTTTTGTGCATTATTTGTTCCCGTAATCAGGTTACTCATCAGTTACTCAGTACTTGAGTAGTTTTTTCACAACATACTTTTTAATTTTAGTAAATATTTGGGTGACTACTCCTTACTTTTACTTGAGTAATAAATCTCTAAAGTAACAGTACTCTTACTTGAGTACAATTTCTGGCTACTCTACCCACCTCTGCCGTTATCGAAGCCACTATAGCAGGGGTCGGCAACCCGCGACTCCGGAGCCGCATGCGGCTCTTTAGCGCCGCCCTAGTGGCTTTCAGGAGCTTTTTCAAAAATATATGAAAAATGGAAATGATTAGGTGAAAAAAACATATTTTTTGTTTTAATTTGGTTCTGTAGGAGGACAAACATAACACGAACCTGTCTAATTGCTATAAAGCACACTGTTTTTATTAAACATGCTTCACTGATTCGAGTATTTGGCGAGCGCCGTTTTGTCCTACTGATTTTGGCAGTCCTTGAACTCACCCTAGTTTGTTTACATGTATAACTTTCTCCGACTTTCTAAGACGTGTTTTATGCCACTTCTTTTTCCGTCTCATTTTGTCCACCAAACTTATAACGTTGTGCATGAATGCACAAAGGTGAGTTTTGTTGATGTTATTGACTTGTGTGGAGTGTGTTAATCAGACATATTTGGTCACTGCATGACTGTAAGCTAATCGATGCTAATATTCTGTTTAGGATAGCTGTATGTACATATTGCATTACTATGCCTCATTTGTAGCTATATTTGAGCTCATTTAGTTTCCTTTAAGTCCTCTTAATTCAATTTACGTCTCATGACACACTATCTGTATGTAATATGGCTTTTAATTTTGTTTTGCGGCTCCAGACAGATTTGTTTTTGGATTTTTGGTCCAATATGGCTCTTTCATATTGGGTTGCCGACCCCTGCACTATAGTAAAGAAAAAGATTTGGTTCTATATTCGAATCCCGTGTTACAGGAAATGTCGTAGCTCAGTCATTCAGACACAGAAGCAGCAAAAACAATGGACTGGAAAAAAACTCTCTTTTCCAAAGAAATACGACGAGGAAACGGCTATCTGTAATTATTGCCAGGCTTCGCTTTCCTGTAAGGGGGAGCAGTGCAACAAACATGTTGAAACATATTCAGGATGGACATAACCTGAATGTTAGAGAAACGTGTCGTGTTTCGACACGTGAAAAAGCAGCGACAGAAATGACGAAGCACGCCCCTCTACACGGATTGTAAATAATGTAAATAATTCAATGTACATACTATGATGATTAACTTGTGTGATGACTGTATTATGTTGATAGTATATATTTGTACCATGAATTGATTAACGTGGACCCCGACTTAAACAAGTTGAAAAACTTATTGGGGTGTTACCATTTAGTGGTCAATTGTACGGAATATGTACTGAACTGTGCAATCTACTAATAAAAGTATCAATCAATCAATCAATTCCTCTGCTTCAACCTGCAGTCCCAGTGATAGTGCCGGTGAGTAACTAACGTTAACTGTTGCCGGTTAATTTCCGTATTTGCTCACTTGTAGCTTTTAGACTAAAATAACGTTACTGCTTATGTCAACCAGGACTGCGGTAATTTTAGCTAGACTAATGTTACCTAAGCATAGTCAGTGGCTAACGGTAACGTTAACGTTGGCCTTTCTGTATATGTCTGATAACGTTAACGGTATCTTGTAGTGTACACCGCTCCGGAGTTTGCAGGTCTGTCTAATAAATAATACAAATTAATGCAGGATTTTCCCTGCATCTATTTTTCTTAGTTGGCCCAATTAAAGGGGAACTAACAGTAAATGTTTATTTATTTAATTTAATTGTTGTCTTAAAAAATACAAGTGAAGGCTGCCAAAATTGAGTTTTTGTTAAACCAAGTATTGTGTGTTTTTTTCCCACATACAACAACCGATCTGGATTCGATAAGAGAATCGGTTCGATAAGCATACTTGCCAACCCTCCCGGATTTCCCGGGAGACTCCCGGAAATTCAGCGCCTCTCCCGAAAACCTCCCAGGACAAATTTTATCCCAAAAATCTCCCGAAATTCAGGCGGAGCCGGAGGCCACGCCCCTTCCAGCTTCGTGCGGACCTGAGTGACTTGTATATAGAGCGTGTCTGCCCAATGACGTTATAACTGTAGAATGATCGAGGGCAAGTCTTGGTTCCCTATGTGGGTTTATTGTTAGGCAGTTTCATTAACGTCTTCCCAGCGCAGTAACAACACACAACAACAGCAGTCACGTTTACGTCTACCCTAAGGCAGTTCGTCTGCCGTAAACAACATGTGACACTCTTAAACAGGACAATACTGCCATCTACTGTACATGCACCACAACACCTCCAGGCAACTTCAACCCTTTACTCATCATCCTCCATTCACATCCCATCTCCACGGATTGTAAATAACCTAATGTAAATAATTGAATGTATTTCTAATGTATATACTTGTTTTTATGCTATCTGAACTCACTATGTTCTCTGCTGGCTGTACATATCCTACTAAGTAAGACCAACACTGTTTCAATGTCCATTTCTTTGTTGATGCAATTGTTGACTGAAGTACTGATATCAACCAAAGCTCCTCATCCCACCCCCCGGATTGTAAATAATTCACTGTATTATGCTGATAGTATATATTTGTGAATTGATTAACGTGGACCCTGACTTAAACAAGTTGAAAAACTTATTGCGGTCAATTGTACGGAATTTGTACTGTACTGTGCAATCTACTAATAAAAGTTTCAATCAATCAATCAATCATGCATATTTGACAATAACATCTACGGCTTTTAGAAAGTGCACTGCACAACTGCGAACACAACAGTTGTAAATATAGTCCACCCCTCTTAACCACGCCATCGCCCCACATCCCGAAATCGGAGGTCTCAAGGTTGGCAAGTATGTCCATAAGAGGATTGGATAATGGCATCGAAATCAATACTTCTTAACAAACATCATTCCTAATATAAATATATATGGAATATTATAAAACTGCAGCTTGGTATTTCTAACGGTGCATCTTAAACTGTTACATTGACACAGAACTATTATTTTGTCCTGCATGTTCTTTATGACTTTTGGTGTGGGTGGCGCTAACACACCAGTGCGCCTCATTATCGATAAATGGCTGCAGTTAGTTGCTGCTGAGCGTGCAGGCAAATGCAATGCTGTGAGCTGAGTGTGTTTGTCGAGCAACAGAGATGGAAAATTGAAACAAAAAAAGAACAATTTTCATGCTGCCATGCAAACCCCGAAATACATTTTTGAGAGTCAAAACTGCCTTTTCTGCAATTGAGTGCATTATTGTGTGAATGCTTGAAAACATTCACACATATGGTTTTCTACATTAATACTACTCTATTCAACTTCTTTTCCAGATTTTGGCGCACTCTACTTTCCACAGTTTTCACCCGATTCAAACTGTTCCCACTTCAAACTGTTCAGCCTATTCCGGATACGCAGGCTTTCCCTGGACAAATTCCCAAAAGTTCCCAGATTTCCCAGAATTTCAGGGTTTCTCGAACATTTTCCCCATTCAAAATTAATTGCCCATTTTTCAACGGATTCAAACCATTCCTTCTTTAACACATTCCACCATCCTGGAAATTGAACTTTTTTCCAAGTTCAAAAAAATTCTAGGATTTTCTAAAATTCCTGGTTTTCCAAAGCCCTGAGTTCACCCTTTTTCTGGCGACTACGCCTTCCACATTTTCAACGCATTTCAACCGTTCCACCGTCAAAACATTCCTCTTAATCAGGACAAAAAAACTAAGTTGTTTTTTGAATTGGAAAAATTCCCGGTTTCCCCGAAATTCGGTGAAACCATTTCTCAATTCAACATGTTATTACTTCAACATTTCTCGACCGATTTAAAAAATTCCAACACCAAACATTTCAACTCATTTTTCATTTTTCAAACTTCCATCATTTTCACATTTTTCAACCGATTCAAACCATTCCTTCTTTAACACATTCCACCATCCTGGAAATTGAAACTATCTTTTTTACAAGTTCCAAAAAATTCCAGGATTTTCTAAAATTCCTGGTTTTCCAAAGCCCTAATTTCACCCTTTTTTCTGGCGACTACTCCTTTCCACATTTTCAATGCATTAAAACAGTTCCACTGTCTAAACATTCCTCTTAATCAGTAAAAAAAAACAAAGTTGTTTTTTGAATTGGAAAAATTCCCGGTTTTCCCGAAATTTGGTAAAACCATTTCTCAATTCAACATGTTACTACTTCAACATTTCTCGACCGATTAAAAAAATTCCAACACCAACCATTTCAACTCATTGCTCATTTTTCAAACTTCCGTCATTTCCACATTTTTCAACCGATTAAAACCATTCCTTCTTTAACACATTCCACCATCCTGGAAATTGAACTTTTTTCCAAGTTCAAAAAAATTCTAGGATTTTCTAAAATTCCTGGTTTTCCAAAGCCCTGATTTCACCCTTTTTCTGGTAACTACGCCTTCCACATTTTCAACGCATTTCAACCGTTCCACCGTCAAAACATTCATCTTAATCAGGACAAAAAAACTAAGTTGTTTTTTGAATTGGAAAAATTATCGGTTTCCCCGAAATTCGGTGAAACCATTTCTCAATTCAACATGTTACTACTTCAACATTTCTCCACCGATATAAAAAAATTCCAACACGAACCATTTCAACTCATTGCCCATTTTTCAAACTTCCACCATTTTCACATTTTTCAACCGATTCAAACCATTCCTTCTTTAACACATTCCACCATCCTGGAAATTGAAACCACCTTTTTTCCAAGTTCAAAAAAATTCCAGGATTTTCTAAAATTCCTGACTTTCCAAAGCCCTAATTTCACCATTTTTTCTGGCGACTACTCCTTTCCACATTTTCAACGCATTTCAACCGTTCCACTGTCAAAACATTCCTCTTAATCAACCCAAAAAAAAAAAATCAAAGCAGTTTTTTAATTGGAAAATTTGCCGGTTTTCCCGAAATTCGGTGAAACCATTTCTCAATCCAACATGTTACTACTTCAACATTTCTCGACCGATTTAAAAAATTCCAACACCAACCATTTCAACTCATTGCCCATTTTTCAAACTTCCACCATTTCCACATTTTTCAACGGATTCAAACCATTCCTTCTTTAACACATTCCACCATCCTTGAAATTGAACTTTTTTCCAAGTTCAAAAAAATTCCAGGATTTTCTAAAATTTCTGGTTTTCCAAAGCCCTGATTTCACCCTTTTTCTGGAGACTACTCCTTCCACATTTTCAACGCATTTCAACTGTTCCACTGTCAAAACATTCTTCTTAATCAACACAAAAAAATCAAAGCTGTTTTATGAATTGGAAAAATTCCTGGTTTTCCTGAAATCCGGTAAAACCATTTCTCAATTCAACATGTTAATACTTCAACATTTCTCGACCGATTTAAAAAATTCCAACACCATTCCACATTTTTCAACGGATTCAAACCATTCCTTCTTTAACACATTCCACCATCCTGGAAATTGAACTTTTTTCCAAGTTCAAAAAAATTCTAGGATTTTCTAAAATTCCTGGTTTTCCAAAGCCCTGAGTTCACCCTTTTTCTGGTGACTACGCCTTCCACATTTTCAACGCATTTCAACCGTTCCACCGTCAAAACATTCCTCTTAATCAGGACAAAAAAACTAAGTTGTTTTTTGAATTGGAAAAATTCCTGGTTTCCCCGAAATTCGGTGAAACCATTTCTCAATTCAACATGTTACTACTTCAACATTTCTCGACCGATTTAAAAAATTCCAACACCAACCATTTCAACTAATTTTTCATTTTTCAAACTTCCATCATTTTCACATTTTTCAACCGATTCAAACCATTCCACCTTTAACACATTCCACCATCCTGGAAATTGAAACTATCTTTTTTACAAGTTCCAAAAAATTCCAGGATTTTCTAAAATTCCTGGTTTTCCAAAGCCCTAATTTCACCCTTTTTTCTGGCGACTACTCCTTGCACATTTTCAATGCATTAAAAAAGTTCCACTGTCTAAACATTCCTCTTAATCAGTAAAAAAAACCAAAGTTGTTTTTTGAATTGGAAAAATTCCCGGTTTTCCCGAAATTTGGTAAAACCATTTCTCAATACAACATGTTACTACTTCAACATTTCTCGACCGATTAAAAAAATTCCAACACCAACCATTTCAACTCCTTGCTCATTTTTCAAACTTCCACCATTTCCACATTTTTCAACGGATTCAAACAATTACATCTTTAACACATTCCACCATCCTGGAAATTGAAACGACCTATTTTCCAAGTTCAAAAAAATTCCAGGATTTTCTAAAATTCCTGGTTTTCCAAAGCCCTGATTTCACCCTTTTTCTGGCGACTACTCCTTGCACATTTTCAACGCATTTCAACCGTTCCACCGTCAAAACATTCCTCTTAATCAGGACAAAAAAACAAAGTTGTTTTTTGAATTGGAAAAATTCCCGGTTTCCCCGAAATTCGGTGAAACCATTTCTCAATTCAACATGTTACTACTTCAACATTTCACGACCATTTTAAAAAATTCCAACACCAACCATTTCAACTCATTGCCCATTTTTCAAACTTCCACCATTTCCACATTTTTCAACCGATTCAAACCATTCCTTCTTTAACACATTCCACCATCCTTGAAATTGAACTTTTTTCCAAGTTCAAAAAAATTCCAGGATTTTCTAAAATTTCTGGTTTTCCAAAGCCCTGATTTCACCCTTTTTCTGGCGACTACTCCTTCCACATTTTCAACGCATTTCAACTGTTCCACTGTCAAAACATTCTTCTTAATCAACACAAAAAAATCAAAGCTGTTTTATGAATTGGAAAAATTCCTGGTTTTCCTGAAATCCGGTAAAACCATTTCTCAATTCAACATGTTACTACTTCAACATTTCTCGACCGATTAAAAAATTCCAACACCAACCATTTCAACTCATTGCTCATTTTTCAAACTTCCACCATTTCCACATTTTTCAACAGATTCAAACCATTCCCCCTTTAACACATTCCACCATCCTTGAAATTGAACTTTTTTCCAAGTTCAAAAAAATTCCGGGATTTTCTCAAATTCCTGGTTTTCCAAAGCCCTGATTTCACCCTTTTTCTGGCGACTACTCCTTCCACATTTTCAACGCATTTCAACCGTTCCACCGTCAAAACATTCTTCTTAATCAGGACAAAAAAACTAAGTTGTTTTTTGAATTGGAAAAATTCCCGGTTTCCCCGAAATTCGGTGAAACCATTTCTCAATTCAACATGTTACTACTTCAACATTTCTCCACCGATTAAAAAAATTCCAACACCAACCATTTCAACTCATTGCTCATTTTTCAAACTTCCACCATTTCCACATTTTTCAACGGACTCAAACCATTCCTTCTTTAACACATTCCACCATCCTGGAAATTGAACTTTTTTCCAAGTTCAAAGAAATTTAAGGATTTTCTTAAATTCCTGGTTTTCCAAAGCCCTAGATTTACCCTTTTTTCTGGCGACTACTCCTTCCACATTTTCAACGCATTTCAACAGTTCCACTGTCAAAACATTCTTCTTAATCAACACAAAAAAATCAAAGCTGTTTTATGAATTGGAAAAATTCCTGGTTTTCCTGAAATCCGGTAAAACCATTTCTCAATTCAACATGTTAATATTTCAACATTTCTCGACCATTTTAAAAAATTCCAACACCAACCATTTCAACTCATTGCCCATTTTTCAAACTTCCACCATTTTCACATTTTTCAACCGATTCAAACCATTCCTTCTTTAACACATTCCACCATCCTGGAAATTGAAACTACCTTTTTTCCAAGTTCAAAAAAATTCCATGATTTTCTAAAATTCCTGACTTTCCAAAGCCCTAATTTCACCCTTTTTTCTGGCGACTACTCCTTCCACATTTTCAACGCATTTCAACCGTTCCACTGTCTAAACATTCCTCTTAATCAACCCAAAAAAAAAAAAATCAAAGCAGTTTTTTTAATTGGAAAAATTGCCGGTTTTCCCGAAATTCGGTGAAACCCTTTCTCAATTCAACATGTTACTACTTCAACATTTCTCGACCGATATAAAAAAATTCCAACACCAACCATTTCAACTCATTTTTCATTTTTCAAACTTCCATCATTTTCACATTTTTCAACCGATTCAAACCATTCCACCTTTAACACATTCCACCATCCTGGAAATTGAAACTATCTTTTTTACAAGTTCCAAAAAATTCCAGGATTTTCTAAAATTCCTGGTTTTCCAAAGCCCTAATTTCACCCTTTTTTCTGGCGACTACTCCTTGCACATTTTCAATGCATTAAAACAGTTCCACTGTCTAAACATTCCTCTTAATCAGTAAAAAAAACCAAAGTTGTTTTTTGAATTGGAAAAATTCCCGGTTTTCCCGAAATTTGGTAAAACCATTTCTCAATTCAACATGTTACTACTTCAACATTTCTCGACCGATTAAAAAAATTCCAACACCAACCATTTCAACTCATTGCTCATTTTTCAAACTTCCACCATTTCCACATTTTTCAACGGATTCAAACAATTACATCTTTAACACATTCCACCATCCTGGAAATTGAAACGACCTATTTTCCAAGTTCAAAAAAATTCCAGGATTTTCTAAAATTCCTGGTTTTCCAAAGCCCTAATTTCACCCTTTTTCTGGCGACTACGCATTCCACATTTTCAACACATTTCAACCGTTCCACCGTCAAAGCATTCATCTTAATCAGGAAAAAAAAACAAAGTTGTTCTTTGAATTGGAAAAATTCCCGGTTTCCCCGAAATTCGGTGAAACCATTTCTCAATTCAACATGTTACTACTTCAACATTTCACGACCATTTTAAAAAATTCCAACACCAACCATTTCAACTCATTGCCCATTTTTCAAACTTCCACCATTTCCACATTTTTCAACCAATTCAAACCATTCCTTCTTTAACACATTCCACCATCCTGGAAATTGAAACTACCTTTTTTCCAAGTTCAAAAAAATTCCAGGATTTTCTAAAATTCTTGACTTTCCAAAGCCCTGATTTCACCCTTTTTTCTGGAGACTACTCCTTGCACATTTTCAACGCATTTCAACCGTTCCACTGTCAAAACATTCCTCTTAATCAACCCCCCAAAAAAAAAATCAAAGCAGTTTTTTTAATTGGAAAAATTGCCGGTTTTCCCGAAATTCGGTGAAACCATTTCTCAATTCAACATGTTACTACTTCAACATTTCTCGACCGATTTAAAAAATTCCAACACCAACCATTTCAACTCATTGCTCATTTTTCAAACTTCCATCATTTTCAAATTTTTCAACCGATTCAAACCATTCCCCCTTTAACACATTCCACCATCCTGGAAATTGAAACTACCTTTTCTCCAAGTTCCCAAAAATTCCAGGATTTTCTAAAATTCCTGGTTTTCCAAAGCCCTGATTTCACCCTTTTTCTGGCGACTACTCCTTGCACATTTTCAATGCATTTCAACCGTTCCACTGTCAAAACATTCCTCTTAATCAACACAAAAAAATCAAAGCTGTTTTTTGAATTGGAAAAATTCCCATTTTTTCCCAAAATTTGGTAAAACCATTTCTCAATTCTTGACTTTCCAAAGCCCTAATTTCACCCTTTTTTCTGGCGACTACTCCTTCCACATTTTCAAAGCATTTCAACCGTTCCACTGTCAAAACATTCCTCTTAATCAACCCAAAAAAAAAAAATCAAAGCAGTTTTTTTAATTGGAAAAATTGCCGGTTTCCCCGAAATTCGGTGAAACCATTTCTCAATTCAACATGTTACTACTTCAACATTTCTCGACCGATTAAAAAAATTCCAACACCAACCATTTCAACTCATTGCTCATTTTTCAAACTTCCATCATTTTCAAATTTTTCAACCGATTCAAACCATTCCCCCTTTAACACATTCCACCGTCCTGGAAATTGAAACTACCTTTTCTCCAAGTTCCAAAAAATTCCAGGATTTTCTAAAATTCCTGGTTTTCCAAAGCCCTGATTTCACCCTTTTTCTGGCGACTACTCCTTTCACATTTTCAACGCATTTCAACCGTTCCACCATCAAAACATTCCTCTTAATCAGGACAAAAAAACTAAGTTGTTTTTTGAATTGGAAAAATTCCCGGTTTCCCCGAAATTCGGTGAAACCATTTCTCAATTCAACATGTTACTACTTCAACATTTCTCCACCGATTAAAAAAATTCCAACACCAATCATTTCAACTCATTGCTCATTTTTCAAACTTCCACCATTTCCACATTTTTCAACGGACTCAAACCATTCCTTCTTTAACACATTCCACCATCCTGGAAATTTAACTTTTTTCCAAGTTCAAAGAAATTTAAGGATTTTCTTAAATTCCTGGTTTTCCAAAGCCCTAGATTTACCCTTTTTTCTGGCGACTACTCCTTCCACATTTTCAACGCATTTCAACAGTTCCACTGTCAAAACATTCTTCTTAATCAACACAAAAAAATCAAAGCTGTTTTATGAATTGGAAAAATTCCTGGTTTTCCTGAAATCCGGTAAAACCATTTCTCAATTCAACATGTTAATATTTCAACATTTCTCGACCATTTTAAAAAATTCCAACACCAACCATTTCAACTCATTGCCCATTTTTCAAACTTCCACCATTTCCACATTTTTCAACCGATTAAAACCATTCCATCTTTAACACATTCCACCATCCTGGAAATTGAACTTTTTTCCAAGTTCCCAAAAATTCTAGGATTTTCTAAAATTCCTGGTTTTCCAAAGCCCTGATTTCACCCTTTTTTCTGGCGACTACTCCTTCCACATTTTCAACGCATTTCAACCGTTCCACCGTCAAAACATTCATCTTAATCAGGACAAAAAAACTAAGTTGTTTTTTGAATTGGAAAAATAATCAGTTTCCCCGAAATTCGGTGAAACCATTTCTCAATTCAACATGTTACTACTTCAACATTTCTCGACCGATTTAAAAAATTCCAACACCAACCATTTCAACTCATTTTTCATTTTTCAAACTTCCATCATTTTCACATTTTTCAACCGATTCAAACCATTCCACCTTTAACACATTCCACCATCCTGGAAATTGAAACTATCTTTTTTAAAAGTTCCAAAAAATTCCAGGATTTTCTAAAATTCCTGGTTTTCCAAAGCCCTAATTTCACCCTTTTTTCTGGCGACTACTCCTTGCACATTTTCAATGCATTCAAACAGTTCCACTGTCTAAACATTCCTCTTAATCAGTAAAAAAAACCAAAGTTGTTTTTTGAATTGGAAAAATTCCCGGTTTTCCCGAAATTCAGTGAAACCATTTCTCAATTCAACATGTTACTACTTCAACATTTCTCGACCGATTTAAAAAATTCCAACACCAACCATTTCAACACATTGCCCATTTTTCAAACTTCCACCATTTCCACATTTTTCAACCGATTCAAACCATTCCTTCTTTAACACATTCCACCATCCTGGAAATTGAAACTACCTTTTTTCCAAGTTCCAAAAAATTCCAGGATTTTCTAAAATTCCTGGTTTTCCAAAGCCCTAATTTCACCCTTTTTTCTGGCGACTACTCCTTCCACATTTTCAACGCATTTCAACTGTTCCACTGTCAAAATATTCCTCTTAACACAAAAAAATCAAAGCTGTTTTTTGAATTGGAAAAATTCCCGTTTTTCCCCGAAATTCGGTTAAACCATTTCTCAATTCAACATGTTATTACTTCAACATTTCTCGACCGATTTAAAAAAAATTCCAACACCAACCATTTCAACTCATTTTTCAAACTTCCATCATTTTCACATTTTTCAACCAATTCAAACCATTCCTTCTTTAACACATTCCACCATCCTGGAAATTGAAACTACCTTTTTTCCAAGTTCAAAAAAATTCCATGATTTTCTAAAATTCCTGACTTTCCAAAGCCCTAATTTCACCCTTTTTTCTGGAGACTACTCCTTTCCACATTTTCAACGCATTTCAACCGTTCCACTGTCAAAACATTCCTCTTAATCAACCCCCAAAAAAAAAATCAAAGCAGTTTTTTTAATTGGAAAAATTGCCGGTTTTCCCGAAATTCGGTGAAACCATTTCTCAATTCAACATGTTACTACTTCAACATTTCTCGACCGATTTAAAAAATTCCAACACCAACCATTTCAACTCATTGCCCATTTTTCAAACTTCCACCATTTCCACATTTTTCAACGGATTCAAACCATTCCTTCTTTAACACATTCCACCATCCTTGAAATTGAACTTTTTTCCAAGTTCAAAAAAATTCCAGGATTTTCTAAAATTTCTGGTTTTCCAAGGCCCTGATTTCACCCTTTTTCTGGAGACTACTCCTTCCACATTTTCAACGCATTTCAACTGTTCCACTGTCAAAATATTCCTCTTAACACAAAAAAATCAAAGCTGTTTTTTGAATTGGAAAAATTCCCGTTTTTCCCCGAAATTCGGTTAAACCATTTCTCAATTCAACATGTTATTACTTCAACATTTCACGACCGATTAAAAAAATTCCAACACCAACCATTTCAACTCATTGCTCATTTTTCAAACTTCCATCATTTTCCAATTTTTCAACCGATTCAAACCATTCCTTCTTTAACACAATCCACCATCCTGGAAATTGAAACTACCTTTTCTCCAAGTTCCAAAAAATTCCAGGATTTTCTAAAATTCCTGGTTTTCCAAAGCCCTGATTTCACCCTTTTTCTGGCGACTACTCCTTTCACATTTTCAACGCATTTCAACCGTTCCACTGTCAAAACATTCCTCTTAATCAACACAAAAAAATCAAAACTGTTTTTTGAATTGGAAAAATTCCCGTTTTTTCCCCAAAATTTGGTAAAACCATTTCTCAATTCAACATGTTACTACTTCAACATTTCTCGACCGATTAAAAAAATTCCAACACCAACCATTTCAACTCATTGCACATTTTTCAAACTTCCACCATTTCCACATTTTTCATCCGATTCAAACCAATACACCTTTAACACAATCCACCATCCTAGAAATGAAACTACCTTTTCTCCAAGTTAAAAAAAAAATCCAGGATTTTTTAAAATTTCTGCTTTTCCAAAGCCCTAATTCCACCCTATTTTCTGGCGACTACTCCATCCACATTTTCAGCACATTTCAACCGTTCCATCGTCGAAACATTCCTCTTATTCAGGAAAAAAAAAAAAAAAAGTTGTTTTTTGAACTGGAAAAATTCCCGGTTTTCCCAAAATCCTGTAATACCATTTCTCAATTCAACATGTTGCTATTTCAACATTTCTCGCCTGATTTAAAAAATTCCAACACCAACCATTTCAGCTCATTCAGAACATTCACATTTTTTTACCATCCATTTTTTACCGCTTGTCTCTTTCGGGGTGGCGGGGGGTGCTGGGGCCTATCTCAGCTGCATTCGCCATTTTCCAAATAATTCCCGCTTTTACCGAAATTCCCAATTGTTTTGGAAATTCCATTTGAAATCAATGGCACATTCTTTGTGACTGTGAGTGTGAATGTCGTCTGTCTATCTGTGTTGGCCCTGTGATGAGGTGGCGACTTGTCCAGGGTGTACGACACCTTCCGCCCCAATGCAGCTGAGTAGGCTCCAGCACCCCCCGCAACCCCAAAAGGGACAAGCGGTAGAAAATGGATGGATGGGGACATTTTCAAAGTTCCACAACTTCCACATTTTTCATCTGATTCAAACTGTTCCAAATTCTAAATATTCAGCCTGTTCTGGAATTGTGTGCTCTACTTCAACAATTCTAAAAAAAAAAATCCAGGATTTCAGTTCTACTTCAGTATTGGAGCATTCCTGAAGGAATTGCCTCATCTAGTTACACTATGTTTTACCTTTAGATTTATTGTCATCCACTAACCTCATTTGGCTGACTTTGAGACACATCTCCTATGTGATGTACCACAGAATTGTTTGCTTTCTAATTTACTCACATTATTATAATTGAAAACGTAATGTAAAATTCTAAAACATGGCTGGAAAGAACTCAGAAAATGTTTCTTCATCTGAGCGGGAATATATGAACATCCCATCAGTCGACATCCGAATAAGAGCAGACATTGTACAGTAAATGATTATTTTATTAGGCCCGTAATTTGTACTTCTTGTTTAGCACTTAGCAATAATGTGACACAATGCTTTAATGTTTAACTACAACTGGATCTCTTTAGCACACAGCTTCCAAATCTTGTAGCTCATCCTCCTTATATTCAGGCTCAAAAATATAAGGTTGTTAATTCTTGTGTAATGTTCATATTGTTGTTACCCAGCCAGCGTTTGTGGGTCTGATGAGCATGTTGCATTTTGTGGCTTTTAATGCCTCACAAACACTTTCATGTTAAAATACTGGACATATGTTTTACCTTATCCCAATAAACATCTGTTCAGTATTTTAACATAAAAGTGTTTGATTGTGAGGCATTCGAAAATGCAACGGGTAAATCAGACCCACAAACGCTGGCTGAGTAACAACATTACACCATGAACGTTGCACGGAAATTTTCTATGCCAGTTTCTGCATCCCACAGGGATTTTTCTTTTGTGTTTCTGCAACAAAAGGTTACAGCATTGTTTGTCAACACTGTCTGCTCTCATTTTCTCACACAATTGACCCTCTGATACACTCTGTCCTCCTCTTGTGTAGGCCTGCTGTGTGTGTGTGTGTGTGTGTGTGTGTTACACAGAACATCAATTTCCACACTTCTATTAGCCCTGGGTCCAGTGGACCTGGACATCTTATATGCAATCGAAATGTGTAGGGGGGGTGTATGGCGTGTGGTCATTAAAAATGTATTCTGATATATGTTCTTCACAGAAATGAGCCAAAGTCAGTGAGTCTCAGTTTGAAAAATTAATTAATTGTATCATTTTTCTTTAATAAAAAATGAAAACGGGTCCCACAGACCCGAACACCACAAAAGGGTCATGATCATTAGCCCCAAAGTAATCGTTGTTGTCTCTCATGTAGTCCGCAATAAATAGTAGGTTTGTTATTGGGGAAGAGAAAAGAGAATGTTGCGATGCGTCTGTGAAATTAATACTGCGCTGTATACTTAAAATGAGCAAAATACTTGACTATTTATTGTTGTTATTACTGTGCCTGTTGGAATGCTTAAACCAAAAACATACTGTATCTGTGCTTGTCTCCCACAAGGATTTTGAAAGACTGTGACATAATCTAAAAAAAAAAAAATGCTGTTTGTCCTTTAAAGCATGGGTGTCAAACTCTGGCCCGCGGGCAAAATTTGGCCCGCCGTGTAATTTAATTTGGCCCTTGAGGTAGTGTCAAATTAAAATTAGAACTGGCCCGCCGCTGTAACACCATATCCATTGCTAGTACTCATACTTCCCAACCCTCCCAATTTTCCCGGGAGACTCCCGTTTTTTCAGTGCTCCTCTCGAAAATCTCCCGGGCAACCATTCTCCCGATTTCCACCCAGACAGCAATATTGGGGGCGTGCCTTAAAGGCACTGCCTTTAGCGTCCTCTACAACCTGTCATCACGTCCGCTTTTCCTCCATACAAACAGCGTGCCGGCCTAGTCACGTAATATATGCGGCTTTTCACACACAAAAGTGAATGCAAAGCATACTTGGTCAACAGCCATACGGGTCACACTGAGGGTGGCCGTATAAACAACTTTAATACTGTTACAAATATGCGCCACACCGTGAACCCACACCAAACAAGAATGACAAACACATTTCGGAACAACATCCGCACCCTAACACAACAGAACAAATACCCAGAACCCCTTGCAGCACTAACTCTTCCGGGACACTACAAAATACACCACCCGCTACCAACAAAACAACAATTTTATTTTCAGATGTATTAGCCTGTGGAAAAAGTTAATGTTGATATTTACCTCAGAAGGCTGCAAATAGAGAAGAGGCAAAATTATTTTTTGATTTTCTTTAATATGCCATTGATATTTTTTCGTTTGTTTTTTGAAGGTTGATTTTTTTACTATTAAGTTATATAAGGGTTGCTTGTTCCATATTCAGTGTTAAAGCAAATCAGTGTTGCAAACTGAGCAATAATTAATGTTTTATTCATGCACTTTTCTTTTGCTACTTCAAGGCTTGAATTATTGATCAATTCATTATTATTTTATTTTCAAATTTATTATTAGCCTGTTGAAAAAGTTTATTTTGATCCTTACGTCAGAGGGCTGCAAATAGAAAAGAGGCATTCAATTTTTACTATAATTTTATTCGATATGCCAATATTTTTCAATTAATATTGTTATTATTTGAAACTCAATTTTGCATGTCACTATCAATCAATCAATCAATGTTTACTTATATAGCCCTAAATCACTAGTGTCTCAAAGGGCTGCAAAAACCACTACGACATCCTCGGTAGGCCCACATAAGGGCAAGGAAAACTCACACCCAGTGGGACGTCGGTGACAATGATGACTATGAGAACCTTGGAGAGGAGGAAAGCAATGGATGTCGAGCGGGTCCAACATGATACTGTGAAAGTTCAATCCATAATGGATCCAACACAGTCGCGAGAGTCCAGTCCAAAGCGGATCCAACACAGCAGCGAGAGTCCCGTTCACAGCGGAGCCAGCAGGAAACCATCCCAAGCGGAGGCGGATCAGCAGCGCAGAAATGTCCTCAGCCGATACACAGGCAAGCAGTACATGGCCACCGGATCGGACCGGACCCCCTCCACAAGGGAGAGTGGGACATAGGAGAAAAATATAAGCCTTGCTTGTTCAATGTTCAATGCAAAACTTGTTCGGGTCCCTATTAAAAGGTTCATTTGTTCAACCTCGGCCCACGGCTTTGTTCAGTTTTCAATTTTGGCCCACTCTGTATTTGAGTTTGAAACCCCTGCTTTAAAGAAACAGTGAGTTGCTAAACCTTTTATCCTCATGTGTGTGGAACTAGCAAATTAGTTTTTTGTCTGCAGAAGTTAAATTCCACATTCTTATCAGTGAGGTTTGCAGTAGGTTATTCCTGCTTAAGTGTTATGTTAACAGGTGTACATTTGTCGAAGAAGTTCTTCACATGTCAAGAATCCGGCATATCTCTGCTCAGCTGCAGGTTTCAGTGTCAAATTAGTTTCCGAGAGGAGAGAGTCCATTTCGTTTTGATCTACTCATGAATACATTATTCAAAGTGGACTTTAATCTTTAGTCGCTTCTTCCTTGGATCTGCTACCTTGCTGCAAAAAAAGGACACTTTCACGGGTTGGTCCATGTTCAACCAAGGGGGGGGGGGGGGCGGTTCATCCGCCTGTACAATTAATATAGTGAATATGAATTGAATTGATCGTGCAGATTGATTGATCTTGAAGAATTAAGGCAAAATGGAAACAGATGTCCTGTTAAATTAGTCCGAAATAGTTGGCGGTCTAAAGATCAGCTATGAGAAGTTGGGCTACGTCCACAAAGACCTCCACTATAACAACATTTTTCTGCTCAATACCTGTATAGAAACAGGCGTTCCGATGACTCTTAACTCCGAAAAAAAAGAAAATTAATTATATTTTTTAAACTAAGGCGCATATAAATCGACAGTGCCCCTTATAACCCGGTGCACCTAATGTACGGAATAATTCCGGTTGTGCTTACTGACCTCGAAGCTATTGTCTAATAACATCTGAATCGAGGCTTCACGGTGGAAGAGGGGTTAGTGCGTCTGCCTCACAATACGAAGGTCCTGCAGTCCTGGGTTCAAATCCAGGCTCGGGATCTTTTTGTGTGGAGTTTGCATGTTCTCCCCGTGAATGCGTGGGTTCCCTCCGGGTACTCCGGCTTCCTCCCACTTCCAAAGACATGCACCTGGGGATAGGTTGATTGGCAACACTAAATGGGCCCTAGTGTGTGAATGTGAGTGTGAATGTTGTCTGTCTATCTGTGTTGGACCTGCGATGAGGTGGCGACTTGTCCAGGGTGTACCCCGCCTTCCGCCCGATTGTAGCTGAGATAGGCGCCAGCGCCCCCCGCGACCCCAAAAGGGAATAAGCGGTAGAAATGGATGGATGGATGGACATGCTGTAATGATAAGTGTGATCAGTAGATGGCAGTCACACATCAGAGATAGGTGTAGCCTACAATATGACGACAGTAAACCCAGGGTTACCCCACACATTCATAAATTTGTGGCGGCCCGCCACGAAAGAATTACGGCCGCCACAAATAAAAAAATAAAATAAATTATTTGAATTTTTTTTTTTCCGGCTTTTGACTCGCTCGACCGCTCATAAAAGCAATGGGACTCTGTCTGTGAATGGAGCTTGTAGTTACATATTATATAAATATGTAAATATTATATAAATATGTACATAAAGTGTCGTAATTATATTCCAACTCCGCGTTCTTCTTGGTCATCGCCGCCACCGCCCTATGGCACAGTGTTTGAAAACCACTGATGTAGACCACAAATAAGTGTTTTCATATATATAGACTCCTTTAATGCTCCCAATAATCTGGTGCGCTTATTATATGAAAAAATAAATAAAATAGACCATTCATCGGCAGTGCACCTTATAATCCGGTGTGCCCTATGGTACAAAAAATACGGTATATTAGTTTTTCTACACACATCCCAAAATCTCAAGATGCATTTTGTAAATTGTTCGTAGGTATGTGAATGTAAGTGGGAATGGTTGTTTGAATGTGTTCTGTTATTGACTGGCAACCAGTACAGTGCATATCCGCCTCCAGGCTCCAGCTTGTGCATCACCCTGCACAGGTAAAGGATTACATGATAAAACATAAGTAAATACATTTTTAAATGTCATATCCATTCAAGAAAATCCTTTTATAAAATGCTGCAGGAGCTTGCACTTCAATCAGTGCCCTAATTAGCCAATTAAAGGCCAGTGATGTTAATAGAGGAGCTTATGTAACTTGTGTAGCTCTCTGGGGGTCTCATTGTTGCATAAAGACATCTGGGCTACAGGAGAGGGGGGGTAAACTTAGTTATAAATAAAGGGTAGGAAACGTTTGCTCTCAGGAGGTGTGAGACAGAGGTTGCCAAAGACACCCAAGCCCCAAAGGCTTTGGCACAAAAAAAAGAAGTGTTGGCCATTGTGTCTGGAGTCTGTCACCCAAGCAGGGACATGCAAGCCGCACTTGACAGCAACACAGATATAACATATACACATGTAGAGGGGGGGTGAGGCCTGCGGGTCTGCCGCGGAAAGGGGTGTGCCAAGACCGGCCTCGAAGACAGCGACGGGTGAGTAGATGGCCCAGGTGGGCCTTGTTAAGGGACGGCGTGGCGCCTTGGGAGAGTGGCCGTGCGCAACCCGAGGGTCCCTGGTTCAAATCCCAACTAGTACCAACTTCGTCACGTCCGTTGTGTTCTGAGCAAGACACTTCACCCTTGCTCCTGATGGGTGCTGGTTGGCGCCTTGCATGGCAGCTCCCTCCATCAGTGTGTGAATGTGTGTGTGAATGGGTAAATGTGAAAGTAGTGTCAAAGCAAAGCACTTTGAGTACCTTGAAGGTAGAAAAGCGCTATACAAGTACAACCCATTTATCATTTATTTATTTATCCAATCACCTGTCGCCTTTATTAGCAACAGCCGGGATGAGACACGGGATTGGAGTTGGAGTGGCAGCGGAGAGAGGCACGAACAAAGAGAAAGACATTTTGCTGGAAAGCAAAAGCTTCTCCACATTTTTGAAAATAAAACAGTGTTCTACCCAGAAATCCGGGGCTCTCGTGGCAGTGTGTGGTTGTCCGAAGTACCCAAGAGAGGGCAATGTCTACAACAATATTTTCTGAACTATAGAGCGCACCGGGATATTAGACGTACCCCCAAAATTTTAGGGGAAAAATATATGTCTCCATATATTAGCCCCACTGCACTATCAATCAATCAATCAATCAATGTTTACTTATATAGCCCTAATCTGAGGTCCTCTCCAAGGTTTCTCATAGTCAGCATTGTCACTGGCGTCCCACTGGATGTGAATTCTCCCTGCCCACTGGGTGTGAGTTTTGCTTGCCCTTTTGTGGGTTCTTCCGAGGATGTTGTAGTCGTAATGATTTGTGCAGTCCTTTGAGACATTTGTGATTCGGGGCTATATGAATAAACATTGATTGATTGATTGATTGATAGTAACTAGTATATAATGCAAAAGCGCAGATTCCAGCAATTAAAATATGTTGTATAGTTCCAAGACTTCCAGTCCTTTCAAAACATCACTGCACATCATAATGGTAGCTACAGTTTCCATCCTATAGATCTAAAATAAATATTTAGGAATGTCCGGAGAGCCGGATAGAAAAATGCCCAGGTCTGCTCAAGACGGCCACACTGGTTTACTATGACCGCCCCGTTCCCAGTCACCTCCCATCTACAATGCATATAGCATCAACTCGCATAGATCTCACTGATGGGTGGTGGAAGACGCTCATATTTTTGGCATTAACCAACATTGCTGAGACAAGAAGGGAGGATAACAAACAGCTATTTTAAGAACGTTCTTCCACTCCAAGACTGAGTCAGGAAATTATAAGCGCCTCTCTCTTGGCACATCTAAGGATGTCATCGAGATTCCTGCTATGTCTTTTGTAAACAACCTAAAACAGACAAATGCGGTTTGAAAAGAAGATCAAGGGTGGTATTTCAAAACAAGGATTCTCCCATGGCTCTACGAAACTGGCTTGCCCATTTCCTTCTGTGCCTCAGGCCTCAAATAGATGATAGGGACTTTGTAGCGCAAAGAATTGTGCAGTGAGCAGATCAAGGTTTTACTACTTACGTATAAAATACTACACGGTCTAGCTCCATCCTATCTTGCCGATTGTATTGTACCATATGTCCCGGCAAGAAATCTGCGTTCAAAAGACTCCCAAAGCCCAAAAAAAGTCTGCGGGCTATAGAGCGTTTTCCGTTCGGGCTCCAGTACTCTGGAATGCCCTCCCGGTAACAGTTCGAGATGCTACCTCAGTAGAAGCATTTAAGTCTCACCTTAAAACTCATTTGTATACTCTAGCCTTTAAATAGACTCCCTTTTTAGACCAGTTGATCTGCCGTTTCTTTTCTTTTTCTTCTATGTCCCACTCTCCCTTGTGGAGGGGGTCCGGTCCGATCCGGTGGCCATGTACTGCTTGCCTGTGTATCGGCTGGGGGACATCTCTGCGCTGCTGATCCGCCTCCGCTTGGGATGGTTTCCTGCTGGCTCCGCTGTGAACAGGACTCTCGCTGCTGTGTTGGATCCGCTTTGGACTGGACTCTCGCGACTGTGTTGGATCCATTATGGATTGAACTTTCACAGTATCATGTTGGACCCGCTCGACATCCATTGCTTTCCTCCTCTCCAAGGTTCTCATAGTCATCATTGTCACCGATGTTCCACTGGGTGTGAGTTTTCCTTGCCCTTATGTGGGCCTACCGAGGATGTCGTAGTGGTTTGTGCAGCCCTTTGAGACACTAGTGATTTAGGGCTATATAAGTAAACATTGATTGATTGATTGATTGATCACGCTTAATTGAAATATCATGTTTGTTGATACAAAATTATGCAACGAATTGCTAGGCTCCTGGTGGACGTGATGAAAATGGCGTAAACTGCAAAGCACAAGGTGTAACTGCATACTGGCTAAGACTTGCCATGTTTGGATAGGATCGGACAGAGCAGACTATTTATTCCAGAATGGGGAAAAGATGTGGTTACAGTGCAGAATCAGAAAGTGCACAAAAACAAGGTAAAACACATTAAAAACTTGAGGGAAACATTAAAAAACACAAAGAAGGATAAAAAAAAGAGCTCAGAGTTGCTGCACCATTTTTAACACGGCAACAAAGATAAAAATGCAATGAAAAACTAAAAATGAGCAATAAATAATAAATATTGTGCACATACAATTGCACCGTGCATAAATAAATAATAAAGCAACTATGCTGGGCTCTCCCTTAGAGATAGGGTGAGAAGCTCTGCCATCCGGGAGGAACTCAAAGTAAAGCCGCTGCTCCTCCACATCGAGAGGAGCCAGATGAGGTGGTTCGGGCATCTGGTCAGGATGCCACCCGAACGCCTCCCTAGGGAGGTGTTTAGGGCACGTCCAACCGGTAGGAGGCCACGGGGAAGACCCAGGACACGTTGGGAAGACTATGTCTCCCGGCTGGCCTGGGAACGCCTCGGGATCCCCCGGGAAGAGCTAGACGAAGTGGCTGGGGAGAGGGAAGTCTGGGTTTCCCTGCTTAGGCTGTTGCCCCCGCGACCCGACCTCGGATAAGCGGAAGATGATGGATGGATGGATGGATGGACTATGCTGTTTGGAAAGACATCCATTTTCTACCCCGCTTGTCCTCATTAGGGGTGCGGATGGGCTGGCGGACTTTAGATGCTAGGCGGGGTGTGCCGTATTTTCCGGAGTATAAGTCGCTCCGGAGTATAAATCGCACCTGCCGAAAATGCATAATAAAGAAGGAAAAAAAAAAAACATATACAAGTCGCACTGGAGTATAAGTCGCATTTTGGGGGGAAATGTATTTGATAAAACCCAACACCAAGAATAGACGTTTGAAAGGCAATTTAAAATAAATAAAGAATAGTGAACAACAGGCTGAATAAGTCTACGTTATATGGCTGCAAATAGGAAAAGAGGCATTACATTTTTATTACATTTTTGTTTGATATGCCATTGATATTTTTAATTATTATTATTTGAAACTGGACTTGGAGAAGGCATTCGACCGTGTCCCTCAGGAAGTCCTGTGGGGAGTGCTCAGAGAGTATGGGGTATCGGACTGTCTTATTGTGGCGGTCCGCTCCCTGTACGATCAGTGCCAGAGCTTGGTCCGCATTGCCGGCAGTAAGTCGGACACGTTTCCAGTGAGGGTTGGACTCCGCCAAGGCTGTCCTTTGTCACCGATTCTGTTCATAACTTTTATGGACAGAATTTCTAGGCGCAGCCAAGGCGTTGAGGGGTTCCGGTTTGGTAACCGCAGGATTAGGTCTCTGCTTTTTGCAGATGATGTGGTCCTGATGGCTTCATCTGACCGGGATCTTCAGCTCTCGCTGGATCGGTTCGCAGCCGAGTGTGAAGCGACTGGAATGAGAATCAGCACCTCCAAGTCCGAGTCCATGGTTCTCGCCCGGAAAAGGGTGGAGTGCCATCTCCGGGTTGGGGAGGTGACCCTGCCCCAAGTGGAGGAGTTCAAGTACCTAGGAGTCTTGTTCACGAGTGAGGGAAGAGTGGATCGTGAGATCGACAGGCGGATCGGTGCGGCGTCTTCAGTAATGCGGACGTTGTACCGGTCCGTTGTGGTGAAGAAGGAGCTGAGCCGGAAGGTAAAGCTCTCAATTTACCGGTCGATCTACGTTCCCATCCTCACCTATGGTCATGAGCTTTGGGTCATGACCGAAAGGATAAGATCACGGGTACAAGCGGCCGAAATGAGTTTCCTGCTCTCCCTTAGAGATAGGGTGAGAAGCTCTGCCATCCGGGAGGAACTCAAAGTAAAGCCGCTGCTCCTCCACATCGAGAGGAGCCAGATGAGGTGGTTCGGGCATCTGGTCAGGATGCCACCCGAACGCCTCCCTAGGGAGGTGTTTAGGGCACGTCCAACCGGTAGGAGGCCACGGGGAAGACCCAGGACACGTTGGGAAGACTATGTCTCCCGGCTGGCCTGGGAACGCCTCGGGATCCCCCGGGAAGAGCTAGACGAAGTGGCTGGGGAGAGGGAAGTCTGGGTTTCCCTGCTTAGGCTGTTGCCCCCGCGACCCGACCTCGGATAAGCGGAAGATGATGGATGGATGGATATTTGAAACTGGATTTTGCATGTCACTATAAAGTTATATAAGCCTTGCTTGTTCAATATTCAACGCAAAAAACTTGTTTGGGTCCTTATTAAAAGGTTCATTTGTTCAACCTTGGCCTGCGGCTTTGTTCAGTTTTAAATTTTGTCCCACTCTGTGTTTGAGTTTGACACCCCTGCTCTAGTCTCTTACGTGAATGAGCTAAATAATATTATTTGATATTTAACGGTAATGTGTTAATAATTTCACACATAAGTCACTCCTGAGTATAAGTCCCACCCCCCGGCCAAACTATGAAAAAAACTGCAACTTATAGTCCGAAAAATACGGTACCTGGACTGGTTGTTCACCGGTCAATTGCAGCGTAATAGCCACACACGCATGGGGAGAAGATTCAAACGCCACACATGCTCAAACAGAGATTTGAAACCTCAATCTCCAGACTGTGCGACATGCCAACGCCTAGACCAGTGTTTTACAACCACTGTTCCACGCCTAATGTGCCGTGAGATATTGTCTGGTGTGCCGTGGGAAATGATGCAACTTCACCTAATTGGTCCAAAAAATATTTTTTTGCAAATCCAATAATTATAATAATGTGATGTTGACTAGTGTCTGTGCTGTGTAGATCTTGGCAGGCTAACCATGTAATACTCCATATCAGTAGCTGGCAGCAGTTAGTTCATTGCTTTGTAGAAGTCGGAACACGTCAAGGATGGTTTGTCGTGATCCCAATATGCAGAGCACAGCGGGAGACAGCGTGCAGGTAAAAAAAGGCATGTACAAAATGTAGCAGCACTGCTAATTTGTAGTATCATTTTAAAAGTCACCCGTTAGAGCAGGGGTAGGGAACCTATGGCTCTAGAGCCAGATGTGGCTCTTTTGATGACTTCATCTGGCTCTCAGATAAATCTTAGCTTACATTGCTTAACACAGGGCTGTCCAAAGTGCGGCCCGCGGGTCATTTTTTAACAGCCCCACAAAACATTTTAAGAATACAATTAAAAAAGAATAAAAAACATAAAAAGTGGTATAAAAGAGCAAACAGGTGAAATGTAACAATAAATTGTTGCAATGCTCACTCTTATAACACAAAGCTGCCATGCAGGCTGTTTCTTTCTTTAAAAAAGAATAATAAATCAAAAACAATTTCATTTTGAATTATTGACCTATACATGGCTATGATTACATCACATTAAATATTCCACTTTGAGATATTTTTTGGGGAAAATGTTGCATATTTTGTGTTATACCATTTAAAAAACTGAGCTGTTTTTTTTTTTTTAAAGAAGGGCCTAAAACAAACAAACCATAAACAACAATAAAACTTAAAATTGACAGATATATCTGAAGTTGATCTCGAGATTATTGTGCTAAAAGTAAACAGTAAAAAAATTGTATAATTTATTTTTTAACACTTTAATAAATAGGACACTTTTGGATCCCCAATTATTTTAGTGTGATTTGTTTTTAAGTGTCATTGCTCAAAAAATAATAATGAATCAAAATCCAAAATTAAGGCTCCAATTATTACATAATCTCAAACATCCCACCTAAAAAAGTTATTGGGTGAAAATATTGCATATTTAGTGTTTTTTCCATTTTTTTTTGTAATGTTGATCTAGAGATTTAAAACTTGCATAATAATAAAAATTATAAGAGTGAATAATGACACATTTTTTATATATTTTTTGGACCAAAACCCTTTGGGGTCCCCGGGATCATAACAGAGTGGAGGCCTAAATATATATTTTTTATCCATATATTGTATTGGTTTTTAAAATAAAAATTATGAAAATGGCCCCCGCTTGCTCTGATTTTTCAGTGTGCGGTGGGCACCCCTGGCTTAACACGATAATTATGAATAATTCCGCTAGTAAGCACAGAGCTAAAAATAACGTTCAAAATACAAAACATTCTCATGCATTTTATCCATCCATCCGTTTTCTACCAGACTTGTTCAAGAAGTCGCATTAATGGTAAGAAGTATTCGATTTATTATTGGTTAAGTTCAGAATATTAATGTTATTAAAACGAATGAGGGATTTATTATACTCTAAACATGTTGGTCTTACTTAAAAATGCACACATTTAGTTGTATTCAGTGTTAAAAAATATTATATGGCTCTCACGGAAATACATTTTTAAATATTTGGCTTTCATGGCTCTCTCAGCCAAAAAGGTTCCCGGCCCCTGCGTTAGAGAATGAAAGGTGCTTGAAACTCTGCATGTCAACATCTCCGTTCGGTGCCGACCAACAAAATGCCCAAGCAACCATTTCCACATCAACACTGTATGAAAAAAAAAAGTCAACAAGATGACGTCCGCAGGGGACCTACCACATAGTGAAGGACATACACTATTTGCTTTCCTATTATGCAGCATTTTTATTAGACAGTTATTGAAATATATTGTGTGACATCATGCACAAAAGTGCACTTGGTATGTTTCAAACTATTTTAGTGGCGTTCTGTACAAAAAGTGCACTTTAACTTAGTGTTGTTTTTGATCAGTCATTTTAGTGACATCATGCACAAAAGTGCACTAATAGCTTGTTTTAAAATATCTCTGACATACTTGTGCTTTCTGTTTTGAAACGACATGAATGTTTGTGCCACTGCTTAATAACTGTTTAATAAATAGTTTTGGTCAATTGACTTAGTTGTGATTTCCCTCGCTGCATGAAAGCTTAAAATGAGCTTATATTAATGCAGTATGAAGAAGAATGTGGTGGTGGTTCCTCGCTTTAAGAAGGGGGACCGGAGGTTGTGTTCCAACTATCGTGGGATCACACTCCTCAGCCTTCCCGGTAAGGTTTATTCAGGTGTACTGGAGAGGAGGCTACGCCGGATAGTCGAACCTCGGATTCAGGAGGAACAGTGTGGTTTTCGTCCTGGTCGTGGAACTGTGGACCAGGTCTATACTCTCGGCAGGGTTCTTGAGGGTGCATGGGAGTTTGCCCAACCAGTCTACATGTGCTTTGTGGACTTGGAGAAGGCATTCGACCGTGTCCCTCGGGAAGTCCTGTGGGGAGTGCTCAGAGAGTATGGGGTATCGGACTGTCTTATTGTGGCGGTCTTCTCCCTGTATGATCAGTGTCAGAGCTTGTACCGCATTGCCGGCAGTAAGTCGGACACATTTCCAGTGAGGGTTGGACTCCGCCAAGGCTGTCCTTTGTCACCGATTCTGTTCATAACTTTTATGGACAGAATTTCTAGGCGCAGTCAAGGCGTTGAGGGGTTCCTGTTTGGTGACCGCAGGATTAGGTCTCTGCTTTTTGCAGATGATGTGGTCCTGATGGCTTCATCAGACCTGCATCTTCAGCTCTCACTGGATCGGTTCGCAGCCGAGTGTGAAGCGACCGGAATGAGAATCAGCACCTCCAAGTCCGAGTCCATGGTTCTCGCCCGGAAAAGGGTGGAATGCCATCTCCGGGTTGGGGAGGAGACCCTGCCCCAAGTGGAGGAGTTCAAGTACCTAGGAGTCTTGTTCACGAGTGAGGGAAGAGTGAATCGTGAGATCGACAGGGGGATCGGTGCGGCGTCTTCAGTAATGCGGACGTTGTACCGATCCATTGTGGTGAAGAAGGAGCTGAGCCGGAAAGCAAAGCTCTCAATTTACCGGTCGATCTACGTTCCCATCCTCACCTATGGTCATGAGCTTTGGGTCATGACCGAAAGGATAAGATCACGGGTACAAGCGTCCCGAAATGAGTTTCCTGCTCTCCCTTAGAGATAGGGTGAGAAGCTCTGCCATCCGGGAGGAACTCAAAGTAAAGCCGCTGCTCCTCCACATTGAGAGGAGCCAGATGAGGTGGTTCGGGCATCTGGTCAGGATGCCACCCGAACGCCTCCCTAGGGAGGTGTTTAGGGCACGTCCAACCGGTAGGAGGCCACGGGGAAGACCCAGGACACGTTGGGAAGACTATGTCTCCCGGCTGGCCTGGGAACGCCTCGGGATCCCCCGGGAAGAGCTAGACGAATGGGCTGGGGAAAGGGAAGTCTGGGTTTCCCTGTTTAGGTTGTTGCCCCCGCGACCCGACCTCGGATAAGCGGAAGAAGATGGATGGAAGAAGAATGTTTTAATGTGGACACATAGAATCATCATACTGCTGTGATTATATGCATCAAGTGTTCATTCAGGGTTAAGGCAAAATATCAAGATATATATCGTGTATTGTGACATAGCCTAAAACTATTGAGATATTAATAAAAATGCCATATCGGTCAGCCCTAGTTGCCCCCGACTTTCAGGAAATCAACTGACTACAACCAACGACGAGGGGTACAAATTGTGAGTTCAAATACTTTATTTCTTAATTTTTTTCATGTTTCATTTGTTCTATAAAATTATTCAAATGTTAACGGTACCATGTAAGATGGGTTTTAATTGCTAAAGCATGTTTATTTAATGTTAAATGTGCCAAAAAATAGACTGTTTTGTACACTGTTGAGGGGATTCAATGTACAGTAGTGGGGAAGTGTGTTTCTGTATAGTATCTCCGGCCGTGTCTATGTGGTGACATAAATTACGGTATTTTGAGAGGTGAAGTCGGACTAACTAGGACAGGGGTCCATCCATCCATCCATCATCTTCCGCTTATCCGAGGTCGGGTCGCGGGGGCAACAGCCTAAGCAGGGAAACCCAGACTTCCCTCTCCCCAGCCACTTCGTCTAGCTCTTCCCGGGGGATCCCGAGGCGTTCCCAGGCCAGCCGGGAGACATAGTCTTCCCAACGTGTCCTGGGTCTTCCCCGTGGCCTCCTACCAGCTGGACGTGCCCTAAACACCTCCCTAGGGAGGCGTTCGGGTGGCATCCTGACCAGATGTCCGAACCACCTCATCTGGCTCCTCTCGATGTGGAGGAGCAGTGGCTTTACTTTGAGTTCCTCCCGGATGGCAGAGCTTCTCACCCTATCTCTAAGGGAGAGCAGGAAACTCATTTCGGGACAATTGTACCCGTGATCTTATCCTTTCGGTCATGACCCAAAGCTCATGACCATAGGTGAGGATGGGAACGTAGATCGACCGGTAAATTGAGAGCTTTGCCTTCCGGCTCAGCTCCTTCTTCACCACAACGGATCGGTACAACGTCCGCATTACTGAAGACGCCGCACCGATCCGCCTGTCGATCTCACGATCCACTCTTCCCTCACTCGTGAACAAGACTCCTGGGTACTTGAACTCCTCCACTTGGGGCAGTTCAGGGACAGGAGTGTCAAACTCAAATACAGAGTGGGCCAAAATTTAAAACTGAACAAAGCCGCGGGCCAACGTTGAACAAATGAACCTTTTAATAGGGACCCAAACAAGTTTTGCATTGAATATTGAACAAGCACGGCTTATATAACTTTAGTGACATGCAAAATCCAGTTTCAAATAATAATAATAAAAAATATCAATGGCATATCAAATAAAATTTAAATACAAATTTAATGCCTCTTTTCTATTTGCAGCCTTCTGAGGTAAATATAAAAATATATTGTAGCGTCCCGAAAGAGTTAGTGCTGCAAGGGATTCTGGGTATTTGTTCTGTTGTGTTTATGTTATGTTACAGTGCAGATGTTCTCCCGAAATGTGTTTGTCATTCTTGTTTGGTGTGAGTTCACAGTGTGGCGCACATTTGTAACAGTGTTAAAGTTGTTTATACGGCCACCCTCAGTGTGACCTGTATGGCGGTTGACCAAGTATGCCTTGCATTCACTTATGTGTGTGTAATACCTGCATATATTATGCGAGTGGGCCTGCAAGCTGTTTGTATGGAGGAAATGCGGACGTGACGACAGGTTGTAGAGAATGCTAAATGCTCAATATTGTTGTCCGGGTGAAAATCGGGAGAATGCTTGCTTGATTTTTTAGGAGGGGCACTGAACTTCGGGAGGATTGGCAAGTGTGAGAAATTGCGGTGTTACAGCCAGGGGCGCCGAAAAGGGGGGCTAAAGGAGACAAATTTTAGGGGCCTATGACGGAGGGGGGCCCCTAATGATGATTAAATTATATGAAATTATGTGTTGGGGGCCCGGTAAAGATTATTTTCATGGGGCCCAAAATCCCTAGCAGCGCCCCTGGTTACAGCGGCACTGCTGCTGTGTAATAACAGTGGGCCAGCTGTAATGTTAAATTGATATTGCCTCGAGGGCCAAATTAAATTACACGGCGGGCCAGAGTTTGACACCCATGAACTAAGACATCATTGAAACGCACGGCCCGCCGCTGGGATTGTTTGTGTTAAGAGTTTTCTTCAAATTCAGTACAAATGTGCAGAACGGCTATGCAAACATCAAGGTTTATTGCTTCATCTCCTTTCCTTTCCTCATCCCTCTCTGACCATGGCACTGTTATTTACATAGTTGCTAAAGTCACCAATCACAGTGTGTCCCTGGAATGAGGACTGATGAGGTCCACGGCGCATTAACACAAGGTCCAGTCCCCGGTGTAATCATGTGTACACAACCTCTGTGACGATGGATGCTGACAGGCTTGCAAAACAGAACAAGGCACAGCCGCGCCCCTGACCTGAGCTAATGTGGTCGTGACGGGTCATCAATGTTTTGGCAGTGAGCTGGGATGGACAGTGTATCTAAGAACGCGCTACAATTTGTGACAAACTAATGACCAAATCTAACATAGCCGCCGGGGCGCTAATTAATTTAAAACCTCTTCTCATTCCTGCGCTTATCAAAGGCATGCGGTAAAAGTAAGCAGGCGCTAATAATTTTAAAACCTCTTCTCACCCCTGTGCTTACCAATGGCATGCAGTAAAAAAGAGTGTGATAAAAAAAAAAAAAAAAAAAAATTATTCTGCGGCCGCGGCCCGGTGGTTGGGGACCACTGTTCTACAACATGCTATCTGCGTGGCGGTCGGATGCAAGCATTTCGCTGCTTCTCATACGAGATTGTAATGCATACGTGGTCAACGGCCATAATGTTTACACTGATGGTTGTGATATAAAACAACTTTAACACTCTTACTAATATGCACCACACTCTGTGAACCCACACCAAACAAGAATAACAAACACATTTCTGGAGAACATTGGCTCTGTAACACATTATAAACGCAACATAAAAATTACCCAGAATTCCAATAAATCCATGACTCTTGGCTATATATTACAACATGCTATCTGCGTGGCGGTCGGACGCATGCATTTCGCTGCTTCTCATACAAGATTGCAATGGATACGTGGTCAAACGGCCATACCGTTTACACTGATGGTTGTGATATAAAACAACTTTAACACTCTTACTAATATGCGCCACACTCTGTGAACCCTAACCAAACAAGAATAACAAACACATTTCTGGAGAACATTGGCTCTGTAACACATTATAAACGCAACATAAGAATTACCCAGAATTCCAATAAATCCATGACTCTTGGCCAGGGGTGCCCATTACGTCGATCGCGAGCTACCAGTCGACCGCGGGGGGTGTGTCAGTCGATCTCCAGCCAGGCTTTTAAAAAAAATAGACCTAAAAATTAGTGATCATCAATCTTCACCAAGACGTCACTTAAATGACATTCACGGTACCGGAGGGTCTTGTGAGATGACGCTGGCTGCTGCAAGATCATTATTATGAAAAATGACCTAGAGGAAGGAGAGAAACACTTTTTATTTCCACAGACTCTCGTGCCGTACCTTCCATCAAAACTCTAAAGGCCGACTGCACATTTCCTATCTTCACAATAAAAGCCCTGCTTCATGCTGCCTGCGCTAACTAAATACAGAGTCTCGGAAAACTGGCGTGCACAAGCGATCCCTCAGAAAGCTGGCGTGCACATCACTTGTGCACGCCAGCTTTCCGAGACTCTTATTTTGTTAGCGCAGGCAGCATGAAGCAGGGCTTTTATTGTGAAGATAGGAAATGTGCAGTCGGCCTTTAGAGTTTTGACGGAAGGGACGGCGCGAAAGTCTGTTGAAATAAAAAGTGTTTCTCGCCTTCCTCTCTGTCATTTTTTCATAATAATGAACTGGCAGCAGCCAGCGTCATCTCACAAGACCCTCGGGTGCCGTGAATGTCAATCAAGCAAGCTACGGAATTTGCCGCCAATGTTTTTCTTGTAAAGTGTATGGAAGCTGGATGAATTAGATGCCAAAAAACAACCACTTTCATGTGGTATTGTACAGAAAGGACAACTTGTTTTCTCCTCCATTTGAAAATGTGGACGTTATCATCATTACTGTCTGATTCTAATCAATGCAAGTCATCAGAATCAGGTAATACACCAACTTATATTCTTGTCTTTGTGAAAGAAAGACATCTATATGTGTTACACATGCTTGTATTATCATTAAACACATTTAACTTGTTTACAAAAATGTCTCTTTCATAAATAAATAAATAAATATAAATGATATATATAAATGAGGTAGATCCCCTCGAGTTGGTCAATTGAAAAGTAGCTCGCCTGCAGAAAAAGTGTGGGCACCCATGACTCTTAGCTATATTAAACACGCGCCCCCAAACCCGACCACCTCAACCTACGCACAGAGAGGGGGGTGGGGGTTGGTGCTAGCGGGTGTATAATATAGCCAAGAGTCATGGATGCATTGGAATTCTGGGTAATTCTTATGTTGCATTTTTAATGTGTTACAGACCCAATGATCTCCGGAAATGCGGAAATGTGTTTGTTATTCTTGTTTGATGTGGGTTAACAGAGTGTGGCGCATATTAGTAAGAGTGTTAAAGTTGTTTTATATCACAACCATCAGTGTGTTCTGTATGGCTGTGGAACAAGACCCCTGGTTTACACACAGAAGCAAAAAAAAAACTCCGCCATTTTGAAAATGACGGAGAGTCACTCGTAACGTCACGAATTTGACCTGGCGGTAAAAGTAAGCATGCGCTTATAAATTTGGGAAGCGAGTTTTACCCGGCTATTCAAGGAAATACGGTAATCTCATCTTTGCACTTTTTTTCCCCAGAGATGGCACCGGTGTAGTATTGGTAGAAGCTCTGTGCTCTTGTGTCATCAATTTGTGTTCCTGATGTTTCCTTCTTGTTTTCATGTGTTTTTTGTTTGCCTTTTGGTTCGGGACCCTTTGGAACTGTGTGACAAGGGGTGGCACTTTCGTGACATCTGCCGTGCTCTTTTGTGAACTTCCGGATCTGCCTCCAGGGAGCCTTTTTTGGCCATGAAGACCGGATGCTGGGTCTCTGCCACACCAGAGTCCGTTTGGAGAGACTGGAGGAGATGCGGCTGAAGAGACAGGGACAGACAAGCGCAGGGACAGACAAGCTTCATAGTGTCTTGGGTGAATGAGCGGGTATCGGACACCTCGGTCTAATCGGAAGTACAGTATCCTCGCTCATCCATGCGGACTGGACAATGGCCGAGAGTTGGTGGGCGGCCGAGGGTGGAGTCGGCTCTCTTGGTTGCTTTGTTGGGTCTGCTCCGGTCTCTGGCCATGCTCCCCCCACCCCAGCAGACGATGGCGTGGAACGGAACACCGCAGAGGCCACCAAGGTGTATATTTTTTGTTTTTCCTTGTTTTACTTTTCTGACTGTATGTAGGAAAAGGCTGGCTGCATCAGCACTGCTCTTTTAATGTCCTTTGTGTTTTTTGATGTTTACCTGGGGACGGTGTGGCGCAGCTGGGAGAGTGGCCCTGCCAGCAACCTCAGAGTTCCTGGTTTGATCCCCAGCTTCTACCAACCAAGTCACGTCTGTTGTGTCCTTGAGCAAGACACTTCACTCTTGCTCCTGATGGGTCGTGGTTAGTGCCTTGCGTGGCAGCTCCGGCCTTCAGTGTGTGAAGTTGTGTCAAAGCGCTTTGAGTACCTTGAAGGTAGAAAAGCGCTATACAAGTACAATTAGGGCTGGGGGATATGGCCTTTCTTTAATATCTCGATATTTTTAGGCCATGTCACGATACCTAGCTGGATATTTTGCCTTAGCCTTGAATGAACACTTGATGCATATAATCACAGCAGTATGATGATTCTATGTGTCTACATTCAAACATTCTTGTTCATACTGCATTAATATATGCTCATTTCAAACTTTCATGCAGAGAGGGAAATCACAACTAACTCAATTTACCAAAACTGTATTTATTAAACATTTATTAAGCAGTGGCACAAACATTCATGTCATTTCCAAAACAGAAAGTGCAAGATTGTCAGAGACATTTTAAAACAAGCTATTAGTGCACTTTTGTGAATGATGTCACTAAGATGACATGTCAAAACAACACTAAATCAAAGTGTACTTTTTGTACAGAACGCCACTACAACAGTAAAAAAAATAAAGTGCACTTTTGTGCATGATGTCACCCAAGATATTTTAATAACTGTCAAAAATGAGCTGCAAAATAGGTTCCTGCGGACGTTATCTCCTTCTGTTGTTGACTTTTTTTTCCACACGGTGTTAATCTGGAAATAGTTGCTTCGGCATTTTGTTGGTGGGGCACCGGCCGGAGATGTTGACATGCCGAGTTTCAAGCACTCCTCATTCTCTAGTGGGTGACTTTTCAAATGATGCTACATTAGCAGTGCTGCTACTTTTTGTAGCAACGCTTTTGCCGCATAAAAGTTGAAGATATTCCTGCTTGAAGCCAAACCACCGCCGGACAATGGATCCCGTGCTGTTTTTCTTGGGAATTAATTCTTCCTCCATTTTTTACTAGATTTGCACCTGCTCTCTCTCGTATTACCACCCGCACCTCACCGTTATCATCACAGCTAACGTTACCATGTCTCTACCTCTGTGCTCCGCGGGAGCGTGTAACGTTGCACATGTGACGTGTGTAAGAAGGTGAGCTTGGTTTACGTCTCTGTGAGAAGGAGAGACAAGAAAGAGTGGGAAACGCATGCAGTGCAATGCCTGCAAATAAAAGCAACTGCGTGAAAATGTATACACAAATAAGACGATATAGTCATTTTCTATATCACACAGAGACAAACCCGCGATATATCGATATATATCGCCCAGCCCTAAGTACAAACCATTTACCCTCTTACACACATTTGTGTGCTATGGCTATGAGTTTTTTTTTTGCTTGGCCCAGGCTTAGATTGAATTCTTTTTTTCCTCACCCCCCAGCATACTTGCCAACCCTCCCGATTTTCCCGGGAGACTCCCGAATTTCAGTGCCACCTCCCGAAAATCTCCCGGGCCAAACATTATCCCGATTTCCACCCGGACAACAATAAAAACAAAAAGCCAGAGGCCCAGGCTTAGACTGAATATTTTTGTTCTCACCCCCCCGCATACTTGCCAACCCTCCCGATTTTCCCGGAAGACTCCCGAATTTCAGTGCCACCTCCCGAAAATTTCCTAGGGCAAACATTCTTCAGAATTTCTCCCGATTTCCACCCGGACAACAATAAAAACAAAAGCCCAGAGGCCCAGGCTTGGACTGAATATTTTTGTTCTCACCCCCCGCATACTTACCAACCCTCCCGATTTTCCCGGGAGACTCCCGAATTTCAGTGCCCCTCCCGAAAATCTCCCGGGGAAAACATTCTCCCGAATTTCTCCCGATTTCCACCCGGACAACAATAAAAACAAAAAGCCAGAGGCCCAGGCTTAGACTGAATATTTTTGTTCTCACCCCCCAGCATACTTGCCAACCCTCCCGATTTTCCCGGGAGACTCCCGGATTTCAGTGCCACCTCCCGAAAATCGCCCGGGCCAAACATTCTCCCGATTTCCACCCGGTCAACAATAAAAACAAAAAGCCAGAGACCCCAGGTTTAGACTGAATATTTTTGTTCTCACCCCCCAGCATACTTGCCAACCCTCCCGATTTTCCCGGGAGACTCCCGAATTTCAGTGCCACCTCCTGAAAATCTCTCGGGGCAAACATTCTCCCGAATTTCTCCCGATTTCCACCCGGACAACAATAAAAACAAAAAGCCAGAGGCCCAGGCTTACACTGAATATTTTTTTCTCACCCCCCAGCATACTTGCCAACCCTCCCGGTTTTCCCGGGAGACTCCCGGATTTCAGTGCCACCTCCTGAAAATCTCCTGGGGAAAACATTCTCCCGAATTTCTCCCGATTTCCACCCGGAAAACAATAAAAACAAAAACCCAGAGGCCCAGGCTTACACTGAATATTTTTTTTCTCACCCCCCCCGCATAATTGCCAACCCTCCCGATTTTCCCGGGAGACTCCCGAATTTCAGTGCCACCTCCTGAAAATTTCCTAGGGCAAACATTCTTCCGAATTTTTCCCGATTTCCACCCAGACAAAAATATTGGGAGCGTGCCTTAAAGGGGAACATTATCACAATTTCAAAAGGGTTAAAAACAATAAAAATCAGTTCCCAGTGGCTTGTTGTATTTTTTTTAATTTTTTTTTCAAAATTTTACTGGTCCCCGAATAGCCCTAAAAAAAGCTTTAAAGTGCTTGATTTTCGCTATTTGCGACGCGACTATCCATTTCCCTGTGACGTCATACAGTGCTGCCAATGTAAACAAACAATGGCGAATAGCACAGCAAGATATAGCGACATTAGCTCGGATTCAGACTCAGATTTCAGCGGTTTAAGCGATTCAACAGATTACGCATGTATTTAAACGGATGGTTGGAGTATGAAAGTATTGAAGAAGAAACTGAAGCTATTGAGTGAATAGCTATTGACGCTATTCATAGCCACAGTATGGCCCAATAGCTGCGTTAGCATCACCGGTAAAATGTGCGGACCAAACGATCAGGACTTTCGCATCTCGTGACACTGGAGCAACTTAAATCCGTCGATTGGTAAGTGGTTTTTTTCGCATTAAATGTGGGTGGAAGGAAACGTAATATAGTTGCAAATGCATCTGCAGGTTATCCATACATCTCTGTGCCATGTCTGCTTTAGCACTGCCGGTAAATAGCATGTTACCATCGATTAGCATAGCATGTTAGCATTGATTAACTGGCAGTCACGCCGCGACCAAATGTGTCTGATTAGCACATAAGTCAACATCAACAAAACTCACCTTTGTGATTTTGTTGACTTTGTCGTTGCAAATGCATCTGCAGGTTATCCATACATCTCTGTGCCCTGTCTGTCATCGCCGGTAAAATGTGGAGACACTCCGGCACATTCAATGGGGGTCTGGCGGCAGACACTTTGGCATCTTCGGGCCAGTGGTGCAACTTGAATCCCTCCCTGTTAGTGTTGTTACACCCTCCGACAACACACCGACGAGGCATGATATCTCCAAGGTTCAAAAAAATAGTCGAAAAAACGGAAAAAAACAGAGCTGAGACCCGGTGTTTGTAATGTGTTGAAAATGAAGATGGCGGCTGTATTACCTCAGAGACGTCACGTTCTGACGTCATCACCACATGAGCGATAAACAGAAAGGCGTTTAATTCGCCAAAATTCACCCATTTAGAGTTCGGAAATCTGTTAAAAAAATATATGGTCTTTTTTCTGCACCATCAAGGTACATATTGACGCTTACATAGGTCTGGTGATAAAGTTCCCCTTTTAAGGCACTGCCTTTAGTGTCCTCTACAACCTGTCGTCACGTCCGCTTTTCCTCCATAAAAACACCGTGCCAGACCTATCACATAATGTATGTGACACACACAAGTGACTGCAAGGTATACTTGATCAACAGCCATACAGGTCACACTGAGGGTGGCCGTATAAACAACTTTAACACTGTTACAAATATGCGCCACACTGTGAACCCACACCAAACAAAAATGGCAAACACATTTCGGGAGAACATCCGCACCGCAACACAACATAACAAATACCCAGAATCCCTTTCAGCACTAACTCTTCCGAGACGCTACAATATACACCCCTCATCTCCCGAATTCGGAGGTCTCAAGGTTGGCAAGTATGCCCCCCGGCGATTACCTGTCTCTCACCTTATTTGTAAGGGCTGCCCTGTAATGTTTGTCTGCTCTTGGGTGGGATTGTGCTAAAAACCTTAATTTCTTAAATCTTAATTAAAATAATTTCTGATTCTGATTCTAAAATCCACATCAAGTAACAAGCACCATGTGTAGGAGTGGTGTGTCAAGTGTGCAAATAACCTGTGCTGTGACATCAGGGAACAACACCAGACTCATGCTGGTGTTAGGTGTGTAATCACGTAACAGCCTGGCTGCATCTGGTGTGTGAGTGCACAGGTGTGTACATTAGCATATAAACACACAGGAGGAAACACAAGCAGAAGCAACATCTCAGCTCACAAGGGAGGAAGCACACCGACCTCATTACTTCATTCACATGGCGGTTAATAGAGCAAACATAGAAAAGGCAACTATTAAAGAGGTCTACCTGTCATTTGTGCTGCTTGACATGTGTTTTTATGCTTGTCTCGAAGAACAGACACTTGTGAAATAAATAAAACAGATGTTCTGTATTAACATCGTGTAGTTGTGGGCTCTGCTCTAATACACAGCCAGCCTCAATTCTCCAATCAGTCACACATCATCGATTTAAACAATGGAACGCCTCTCCCCAAATCGCCGGCTTTTTCAATTACATGCCTAACATTTTGAGCGATGTGTTTAAATTGCTTCATAATGTGCGGTCTGCGTCAGAACAACTTCAGACAGAAATTGTTTGCGCTTCCAATAACAATGTCGCTACAGCTTGGTTATTATACAGGTTATCCATCCATTTTCTACCGCTTATTCCCTTTTGGGGTCGCGGGGGGGCGCTGGCGCCTATGTCAGCTACAATCGGGCGGAAGGCGGGGTACACCCTGGACAAGTCGCCACCTCATCGCAGGGCCAAGACAGATAGACAGACAACATTCACACTCACATTCACACACTAGGGCCAATTTTAGTGTTGCCAATCAACCTATCCCCAGGTGCATGTCTTTGGAAGTGGGAGGAAGCCGGAGTACCCGGAGGGAACCCACGCATTCGCGGGGAGAACATGCAAACTCCACACAGAAAGATCCCGAGCCTGGATTTGAACCCAGGACTGCAGGACCTTCGTATTGTGAGGCAGACGCACTAACCCCTCTGCCACCGTGAAGCCCTATAACACAGGTTATGGAACGTAAATGAAGTATTCCCCCGTCCAAAGGCAAAACCCAGTAACTCAATCATGGTCAAAACTGAGCTGATAATAATTTGAGTTCCTAGGTGATATGCTTTACATTAGTCTATGCGATATTGTCATTTGTTCCGTAAGTAAGCTGTTACGCGCACGGCAGGACCTAGCAACTACCACATAACCGCGTAGATACAACCGAAAAACCCAGTATCTCAAGGGAGCAATCGGAGCTTCTTTGTCAGTCGCCTTATTGTCTTTAATGTGAAGTGAAGTGAATTATATTTATATAGCGCTTTTCTCAAGTGATTCAAAGCGCTTTACATAGTGACACCCAATATCTAAGTTACATTTAAACCAGTGTGGGTGGCACTGGGAGCAGGTGGGTAAAGTGTCTTGCCCAAGGACACAACGGCAGTAAATAGGATGGCACAAGCGGGATTCGAACCTGCAACCCTCAAGTTGCTGGCACGGCCACTCTACCAACCGAGCTATGCCGCCATTCGTGCAAATGTCTCATTTGCACGAATGGGGGCCGACGGTCAACCTGATTATGTGATATTATGGCACGAGGGGATATTTGGAAGATTGGCTCAGGCCGTTGCAAGCACCTTCATTAAATGTATTGTTTTTTATTCTACCCCTTGCATACTGTTTTGGGCAGATAACTGTGGAGGTCAAAATAAAAACTGGACGCTGTACACGGCTCTTGCCCAATGTGCAAACGCAGAATGGGGCCCACCCGAGATTGTGATTATCGGTCCTGCTAGACACCGACCTCTTATTTAATAATACAACTCTAACATTTGACAACCAAACAATTAAACAAGGTGACTCGGTAAAGAATCTGGGTGTTATTTTTGACCCAACTCTCTCCTTTGAGTCACACATTAAAAGCGTCACTAAAACGGCCTTCTTTCATCTTCGTAATATCACTATAATTCGCTCCATTCTGTCCACTAAAGACGCTGAGATCATTATCCATGCGTTTGTTACGTCTCGCATCGATTACTGTAACGTATTATTTTCGGGTCTCCCCATGTCTAGCATTAAAAGATTACAGTTGGTACAAATTGACGGATTTAAGTTGATCTAGTGTCACAAGATGCGAAAGTCCCGAACGTTTGGTCTGCACATTTTACCGGCGATGCTAAGGCAGACATGGCCGAATAGCGTCAATAGCTATTCGCTCAATGGCTTCAGTTTCTTCTTCAATTTCGCTATATGCCTCCATACTCCAACCATCCGTTTCAATACATGCGTAATCTGTTGAATCGCTTAAACCGCTAAAATCCGAGTCCAAATCCGTGCTAATGTCGCTATATCTTGCTGTGGCATCACAGGATGACGTCACAGGAAAATGGACGGTGGCTTCACAGATAGCGAAAATCAGGCACTTTAAAGCTTTTTTTAGGGATATTCCGGGATGGGTGAAATTTTGAAAAAAACTTCGGAAGCTATATGTACATTTGTAGCTATATTTGCATCCAGCGTTTCCCTCCACCCACAAAGAATGACAAACAAACACCTACCAATCGACGGATTTAAGTTGATCCAGTGTCACAAGATGCGAAAGTCCCAAACGTTTGGTCTGCACATTTTACCGGCGATGCTAAGGCAGACATGGCACAGAGATGTATGGATATCCTGCAGATGCATTTCCAACGATAAAGTCAACAAATTCACAAAGGTGAGTTTTGTTGATGTTATTGACGTATGTGCTAATCAGACATATTTGGTTGCGGCATGACTGCCACCTAATCTATGCTACCATGCTATTTAAGCTAGCTGTATGTACATTTGTAGCTATATTTGCATCCAGCGTTTCTCTCCACCCACATTGAATGCCAAACAAACACTTACCAATCGACGGATTTAAGTTGATCCAGTGACACAAGATGCGAAAGTCCCAAACGTTTGGTCTGCACATTTTACCGGCGATGCTAAGGCAGACATGGCACAGAGATGTATGGATATCCTGCAGATGCATTTCCAACGATAAAGTCAACAAATTCACAAAGGTGAGTTTTGTTGATGTTATTGACGTATGTGCTAATCAGACATATTTGGTTGCGGCATGACTGCCACCTAATCTATGCTACCATGCTATTTAAGCTAGCTGTATGTACATTTGTAGCTATATTTGCATCCAGCGTTTCTCTCCACCCACATTGAATGCCAAACAAACACTTACCAATCGACTGATTTAAGTTGATCCAGTGTCACAAGATGCGAAAGTCCCCAACGTTTGGTTTGCACATTTTACCGGCGATGCTAAGGCAGACATGGCCGAATAGCGTCAATAGCTATTCGCTCAATAGCTTCAGTTTCTTCTTAAATGGGTTGTACTTGTATAGCGCTTTTCTACCTTCAAGGTACTCAAAGCGCTTTGACACTACTTCCACATTTACACATTCACACATACATTCACACACTGATGGAGGGAGCTGCCATGCAAGGCGCCAACCAGCACCCATCAGGAGCAAGGGTGAAGTGTCTTGCTCAGGACACAACGGACGTGACGAGGTTGGTACTAGGTGGGAATTGAACCAGGGACGCTCGGGTTGCGCACGGCCACTCTTCCACTGCGCCACGCCGTCTCAATTTCGTTTTGGCTACATGCCTCCATACTCTAACCATCCGTTTCAATACATGCGTAATCTGTTGAATCGCTTAAGACGCTAAAATCCGAGTCTGAATCCGAGCTAATGTCGCTATATCTTGCTGTAGCATCACTGGATGACGTCACAGGAAAACGGACGGTGGCTTCACAGATAGCGAAAATCAGGCACTTTAAAGCTTTTTTTTTAGGGATATTCCGGGATGGGTAAAATTTTGAAAAAAACTTCGGAAAATAAAATAAGCCACTGGGAACTGATTTTTATTGGTTTTAACCCTTCTGATATTGGGATAATGTTCCCCTTTAAAATAATTAGCGCCCTGGCGGCAATTCAAGGAAATACAGTAAACAAAAATATTTTCATATTTTATTTATTTACTTTATTATGTGTGTATATTTTTGTATTAAGAAAAATATAATAAAAATACTTTGAAAAGAAAAGAAAAAATGTGCTTTGGGTCAGAAAAGGTTAAAAAACACTGTTTAAAAGGGGTTTATGTGTATGTTTTATGTATGTGTGTAGTCTAGTCCACCAACCTTTTTACTCTTATGATCTGGTCTCTCATGGGTTTTATGTCCTGGAAGCTCTGCTGGTTGACCAGGCTGTAGACCAGGATGAACCCTTGGCCGTTCTTGATGTAGAGGTCCCGCATGGAGGCGAACTGCTCGGTACCGGCGGTGTCGAGGATCTCCAGCACCGACGGCGAGGAGTCCACCTCGATCTCCTTGCGGTAGAAGTCCTCTATGGTGGGGTCGTACTTCTCAATGAACGTCCCGGTGACAAACTGCACCGTCAGGGCGGACTTGCCCACCCCTCCGCTGCCCAGGACCACCACTTTGTACTCACGCATCGTGTCACTCAGTCGAGCCGTGGACCGGTCACCATTTTAGGGGCGCCTGTTCGACGACGACGACGCGGTGCGAGCTGGCCGCGCTCTCGGCTACGGCGGCGCACGAAGACCCGCTGCTCCGACGCGGGGCTCCATTGTGGCAATTTCGCCCCCGAGCAGGCCACGCGTTTGACGGCTACGCCACCATCCGGAATGTGGAGGGTTGGAAGGAGGGAAATATGTTTTTTTCGCGTGTTAAAAACTAAGTTGCTGTTAAAAAAAAAAGGAAAAACGCGCGTTTTTAAAAAATTTTTTTTTTTTAGCAAACGCAGTTATAAAAACATAAAGATACTTTAACTATATATTCCTAGTTCTCCGCCCCGCTCCGGTGCAATGCCAGCCGCCATAGTCTCGGGTGGAGACCCACGGCCGCCGCGTTAAAGCACGCACCCCCCCAACTGGTCCGCTCTCGGCTGCCGTAGGGAGGCTGAACCGGCCCGCGCAAGGTCCCGCCCACTTCTGGTGATTGACGTGTGAGGACACCAATGGCGGCCTGAGCAGCGCGCTGCCTTTGAATGGGAGCCGAGAGGGATTGGATGCTTCTACTATTTCCGTTCATGTGTTTAGAAAATATATATTTAAAAAAAATAAATAAATAAATAAAAGAAAACTACCATCATTCGGTTGCCCTAGTGACACCCGAGCAGCACCCGTCCAATCACGGAAGCAGCTCGGGGACGTGTATCCAAGAGGAGGACAATGAGCCGGATGTTGTTGCCATGGTAACGCTGCATCGTCATTGTCTGTCCATATTTGAGAATGGCGTCTTCATTTATTGATACTCGCAATTACATTGGCATCATTTTATGCCTGATACACGTACTCTAATTAGGCATATTTGCATAATATATGACATCACTGTTAATGGTAGTTCGAATTATTTGGCTCCAAAATATTGGAAACATTTTTCAGGATGATGCAATTACATTTTTGCTAAGTGTTGGAATTCTAAAATGAATCATGTTTAATGACTGAAACATATTTAAAGGGCTACTGAAATGAGTCTTTCTTATTCAAACGGGGATAGCAGGTCCATTCTATGTGTCATACTTGATCATTTCGCGATATTGCCATATTTTTGCTGAAAGGATTTAGTAGAGAACATCGACGATAAAGTTCGCAACTTTTGGTCGCTAATAAAAAAGCCTTGCCTGTACCGGAAGTAGCAGACGATGTGCCTGTGATGTCACGGGTTGTAGGGCTCCTCACATTGTTTACAACCATGGCCACCAGCAGCTAGAGCGATTTTGACCAAAAAAAGAGACAATTTCAACATTAATTTGAGCGAGGATGAAAGATTTGTGGATGAGGAAATTTAGAGTGAAGGACCAGATTTTTTTTTTTTTTAAAGTAAAAAAATAAATAAAAAAAGGTGATTGCGATTCTGAGCAATTCAGATGTTTTTAGACACATTTACTAGGTTAATTCTGGGAAATCCCTTATCTGCCTTAGTGAGTGAAAAAGTACCTTAGAGTCGGAGGGGTGTGGCCGCGGGTGTGTTGACGCCAGAGTCTCCGAGGAAAGTCACGAAGCTGCAGCAGGACAGAAGCTCCGCTGATCTCCGGTAAGAGCCGACTTATTACCACAATTTTCTCACGGAAAACTGCCGGTTGACATGTAGTCGGGATCCATGTTCGCTTGATATGATCCACAGTAAAGCTTCACCTCTGGGAATTTTAAACAAGGAACCGCCGTGTTTATGTGGCTAAAAGCTTCTCACCTCCATCTTTCTACTTTGACTTCTCCATTATTAATTGAACAAATTGCAAAAGATTCAGCAACACAGATGTCCAGAATACTGTGTAATTATGCGATTAAAGCAGACTACTTATAGCTTGGATCGGACTGGAAAACAATGTCCGCTACATCATACGAGTCATCATACCGCGACGTTTTCAACACGACACTTTGCGGGAAATTTAAAATTGCAATTTAGTAAATTAAAAAGGCTGTATTGGCATGTGTTGCAATGTTAATATTTCATCATTGATATATAAACTATCAGACTGCGTGGTCGGTAGTAGTGGGTTTCAGTAGGCCTTTAATGGGATTATTTGGCTCCAAAATATTGGAAACATTACTCAGCATGACGCAATTACATTGTTATTCTGAAGCTAACTGTGGAGGGGGCGTGGCCTGCGGGCCTGCAGCAAAGCAGCATGTTGCCAGGACCGGCCTCGAAATCAGTGACAGGTGCGTAGATGGCCCACCTGGGCCTTGTTATCTAATCACCTGTCGCTCTGTTATAATCAACAGCCAGGAGGGGAGACAGGGTTGGGGCTGGAGCCAGAGCACGAGTGAGGACGAAAGAGGAAAAGACAATTGCTGGAAAGCAACTGAGAGAAAAATAAAATAAAACAATATTGTAGCCCTAAAACAGGCTCTTGGTGGTCTGAAGAACCCCCAGGAGGGCAAGCCCCACACTAACCAATAATAAATAAATTACTTCTTACCATTAATGCAACTTCTTGAACATAAAAATGCATGAGAAGGTTTTATATTTTGAACGTTATTTTTAACACTGTGATTACAAGTGGAATTATTCATTACTTATCCTGTTAAGCAACGTCAGCTCAGATTTATCCGAGAGCCAGATGCAGTCATCAAAAGAGCCACATCTGGCTCTAGAGCCATAGGTTCCCTACCCCTGTCCTAGATGTAAATCCACTTATTATGCATTTAATTCTGTCCAACTTTATAACATAATAAAGTCAAATATCTGTGACAATACAAGTTTTTTTTTTTTTTTTTAATCGCTGCAACAACAGAGATGAACAACTATGACTAACAAGTAGTCTAATTAGGCACATTTGCATAATATATGGCATTATTGTCCATAGCTTATCATTATTTTGATTAGTGTGGATTTTAATGGCAGTTTGAATTATTTGGCTCCAAAATATTGGAAACCTTTCTCAGCAATAAATAATTACATTTTTGCCAACTGCAGGAATTCTAAAATGTATCATGTTTAATGACTGAAACGTGTTTAAACTAATCAAAATACAAGACAAAATGTATTGGGGGAAAAAAAACACAGTATGACAGCATTGCCTTTACTTGACAGTGTTTATTGACATTTTTTTTCCATATTTTTTTTTTACAGAATTTAGAAATCACTATTCACATGAAATGGATAATTACACAACAGTAAATCAAGCTTCACTATTTATGAGAGAATGCATTTTAAAGTTAGGTCCGGTGTTAAAAGCTGCAGATGACACTGGTACCTTTTTTATCAACATCAATTTTAATGTGACCATTTATAGCAGTATGACATCATCATCATCATCAGTGCAGCCATCATTTACCCCAAATCTTCCTTTATTTGGATTTCAAAGCAATCAAATGTGTGTAATGAAGACTAAGGCAAATATGACAAAAAGCATCTTGACTGCTGTGAAAGTGCTTTTAAAGAAATGTTTCCATCAGTCAGTTGCACAGAACATTCTTTTTTTTTTTTTTTTTGTCTGGGCAAGCAAAATGTAACTTTTTGGTAGCAGGTAAAATGTATTTTGAAATAATAACAAAACCTTTGTTTCCTAACAATAAACTTGAAACCTGGTGGGTTGAGTGGATTAATTGCTGCAATGTGTGAAAAATTGCACATCTTTGATGTAAATCCACATATTATGCATTTAATTCTGTCCAACTTCAGAACATAATAAAGTCAAATATCTGTGACAATACAAGCTAATGTTTTTTTTTTTTTTTCGAATCGCTGCAACAACAGAGACAAACAACTATGACTAACAAGATAAGGATTCCCCCCCCCCCCCCCCCCCCCCCCCCCCCCCCCCCCACTTACAATGCACTTTGTTACGTCAACCACCCTACAGCCTTTCGGAGCTCCAAAAACCTGAACACCAATGACGACTTTTATGGAGGCAAAGAGATAATTTCCCTCTTTTTGGGAGGAATCTCAACAAAAAGTCCGCTTTAAGAAGTTACATTCACAGAGTAAATATGTTTTAGTGTCTTCTTGTTTAAAGTTACATACATACATACAGACAGCAACAATAAAATCCAAAGTATTCACAATAAAAAGAGAACATCATGGAGAGGAAATAAAAGAATAACTTCTTAAGTAAGATTGTATGGATCAAACATACTCAGTCTGTGACAAAATAACGTTTAAATTTGCTTAACAGAACTCATACGATGATTCAAGTAACCTAACTACACGTCACATTCTTCCTTAAACTCTAATTATCTGCACGTTTAACTATTAAGAAAATATGCTGGGGAAGAAAACTACAAACTCATCTTAAATAGGAAATACAATTAAAAATAAGGAATAGCTAATAATGAGGGTACATATAGACTCGCGAAGTCTTCACAAAGTATTTAAGACGTCTTTCTACATCTGATTTAAATAGATTCAACACGTCAAGCTCATCTAAAGCTCCTTAAAATGACAACTCTTTAGGCACTTGTAACATTCAAATAAGACAGTGTTCGAACAGTTGGAGTTACAGTCCCACACCGTGGTCACACTTCACTTGGACTAAAATACATTTAACTAAAGGAAATTCAACGGGTAAAGACATTCTAAGTAGCTTGTTTTTCCACAATGGAGGAGAACAAGAAAGGTTGAGTCTCAGCCTTCGCAGAGCATGAGCAGTGACGTTTGATTGGGTTATGCAGTATTCAATATCGGCAAACAGACTTTCTATGCAATGCAAAGGCACGCCAGGTGGTGGGTGGGGTGGGGTGGGGGCTGGATGGGAGCACTGCTGTACGCTTAGGGCCGTACAGTCCTGCGGGACTTCATCTCTAAGAGCATATGGATATAAGTTAAATATATAAGTGCTTTTCACTAGTTTCTTTAAAATAATTTGAATCTGGCACAAGGTAAAACAATCATTACATTTGTATGAAGCATCCAAGGAAGTTGAACAATCTCTAACATGGCGACCAAACCATGTGTACGCACATCTGATTTGACTATTTACATCGTTACAATGTCAGGACATAACAATAATGTTTGTACCGATAGCTGTTAGTATAGATTGTGTATATCATCCGGTACATTACCTTAATTTGGAGGTACAGTATTTCTGCATCTTTTTTTTCCCCCAAATTGCTCTGGGGGGGGGGTTGTATAAATATGATGCATATTACAACAACTTTACAGGTGCCACGCACAATCGGGAAATGAGCTAGTGTATTGTTTACTCCTTCCTATTGAGTGGTGATGCATTCAGCATGCTTGCTGCAGGTGACGTGCGCTGTGAGCACAGTATGTACACACCGGTTGTTGCTTTTCCACTGCGGCGTTGTGGCACGGAGACCTGGTGGTTACTTCAGAATGATCTGTTTCAGAGGAGGAGACAAAAAAAACATTATTGCAACGCAATAAAGATGAAAGGCAAAGAGTACGATTTGATTAGATCAGGGGTGTCAAAGTCAAGGCCCGCGGACTAGAATTAATTATCAATGGTACCTGGGATGATATTTCATTAGTACCTGCTGCTGTTTTGCACGCACCAATATTCCATCAGTGTTGGCGCTAGGAATTTTCAAAATGGGGTCCTACAGTACATTTTTGGGGTCTCGCTTTTTTGTAACCGTTTTGAAAACAAATGATAAATGTCACGGCGCGGTCTCGAACCCTCAATTCTCCCGCAGCAAGATTCTCCAACATTCTGTCTGGCAGCATGCCAGGACACGCCCCCGCACGCACCGAATGCTTTAACACCCACGCTTCTCCGCAGCTGCAGACTGTCAGCAATCAGCGCACCTGGTGGGATTCAGGAGGACAGCATAAAGACCAATCGCTCCATGGAATCTACGCCGGAACGTTGTTAACTCTCAGTAGTAAGCATTACGTCTCTGGCTTTCCTCTCCTCTTGTTCTCCGTGTCCCTTTTTGTCTTGTTGACTCATGTCCCTTGTCTCCCTCACAGTGCCCGCCTTGTTCTGTGTACTTGAGCTCTGTACCTTGACCTCCATCCGGATTTTGGAATGCCTCCCTCGATCCTCGACCCTTGCCTGGACATGGACCTTGTTGCTTTTCTCCTGCCTGTCCCCTGACTTCCTTTGTGCCTCGCCCTCTTGGACTGACAAAGATTTCACCCATCATGCACATACAACATCCTCTTGTATTATTTACATGGTTAATTTCACACTTAGTCCTGCAACCAACACAGAGTAGCATACACCTCCCCTACAATCATCAAAGGTCTCAAACTTGGTAAGCTGAGCTTTTTCGTGGTGTCGTCTCCTTCCTCCCCTCACGTACATAACAGATGTGAATTGTGTGAATTATATTTATATAGCGCTTTTCTCAAGTGACTCAAAGCGCTTTACATAGTGACACCCAATATCTAAGTTACATTTAAACCAGTGTGGGTGGCACTGGGAGCAGGTGGGTAAAGTGTCTTGCCCAAAGACACAACGGCAGTAACTAGGATGGCACAAGCGGGAATCGAACCTGCAACCCTCAAGTTGCTGGCACGGCCACTCTACCAACCGAGCTATGCCGCCCCAAAAATAAATGTATGCATTATCCTGTTGTATCTCAAATTCTATATTGTGTTTTGAAAAAAGGTTGTCATAAACAATACTTAATTCTTAAAAAAAAATAGAATATAAAATAAATCAAATTTTCATCCATATTTATTCAGTTATAAACATTCATTCACTTTCTTCTTTCCTTCGTAGATCTAAACTTTACCGCTGCCGGTATTTTTTTCTATATTTTTATTGTAATATTTTTCAAAATGTGTTTGTCTTATTTTTGGCCAAAGTAAGACAAAAAAAAAAACAATCTGAAGTAATCTTTATTTTTTTAGTTTTAATGCCACGATTTTAAAAGTCCGGCCCGCGTATGCACGGATTTTCCTCCATGCGGCCCCTGAGCTAAAATGAGTTTGACACCCCTGGATTAGATGTATTCACCAATTATATTTTATTTAATTTTTTTCAATATTTCGTTATGAGTACTATAAATCAGCGGTCCCCAAACACCGGGCCACGGCCCGGTACCGGACCGTGGCCCGATTGGTACCGGGCCGCAGAATAATTTTTTAATCATTTTTATTTAAAAAAAAATAAAAAACAAAAACAAAAAAAAAAATATATATATATATATTTTTTTCTTTTATTAAATCAACATAAAAAAACACAATATACACTTACAATTAGTGCACCAACCACAAAAACCTCCCTTTTTCATGACAAAAACCTCCCTTTTGCATGACAAAAAAAAAAAGGACCCCCCCCCACCCCGAGACAAATTATTAAGCGTTGACCGGTCCGCGGATACAAAAAGGTTGGGGACCACCGCTATAAATGATTCATTTTTTTAATTAAATCAATCACACTTTTGAATTTTGATTAATCATGACTAGTACAGTAATCCATCCATCCATTTTCTACCACTTGTCCCTGTCGGGGACGCAGGGGGTGCTGGAGCCTATCTCAGCTGCATTCGGGCGGAAGGCGGCGTACACTCTGGACAAGTTGCCATCTCATCACAGGGCCAGCACAGACAGACAACATTCACACTTGCAATCACACAATAGGGCCAATTTAGTGTTGCCAATCAACCTATCCCCAGGTGCATTGTGGGATGAAGCCGAAGTACCCGGAGGGAACCCACAAAGTCACAGGGAGAACATGCAAACTCCAAACAGAAAGATCCCGAACCCAGGACCTTCGTATTGTGAGGTACATGCACTAACCTTTGGAGTGTTTTATCACTTTTATGCAGATGACTGCCAAATTTATATGCCGATTTCAAAAAGCCACGGCCCCCTTACACCCCTTCTTAACTGTCTATGTGACGTCAAGGCTTGGTTAGCCCAGAATTTTTAAAAAATGAATGAGGGAAAAACAGAAATTTTTAATTTTTTTGTCCGGCCCTCACTGACTTGGGACCATTGCAAAATGATGTGCGTCACTATAGACAGCGATTTTAAACTAGACAAACAAGTCAATGGCGTTTTAAAATCGTGTTTTTATCACCTTCGTCTTTTAGTAAAGGTTAAACCGTTTTTATCTTTTAACCTTTTTGAACAAGTCGTGCATGCTTTTATTTCAAGTGGCCTGGACTACTGCAATGCACTTTATGCTGGCATTAGCCAAAAAGCTCTCTCCCGGTTGCAGTTAGTCCAGAACGCGGCAGCACAACTTTTAACAAAGGCCAGGAAACGCCAGCATATAACCCCAATTCTTCAGAGTTTGCACTGGCTCCCTGTTCATTTTAGAATGGATTTTAAAACATTGCTGTTTGTTTTTAAGTCTTTACATGGACTGGCACCTCAATATATCTCGGACCTCATCCAAATTTACATTCCTGCGCGCGCTCTGAGGTCCGAGAGCCAGTTCCAGCTCGTGGTGCCCAAGACCAGACTTAAGACCAGGGGAGACAGGGCCTTCTCTGTGGTCGGCCCTAAGCTCTGGAACACTCTGCCCCTCCATGTTCAAACTGCTTCCACAGTGGAGTGTTTTAAGTCTCGTCTTAAGACCCACTTTTATTCTTTGGCTTTTAACACTACGTGAGTTGTGTGGTCCTCTGTCCTCTGTTGTCCTCTGTGCTTTTTAATACACTTTGATTTCTATTTTACTGTTTTAATTGATTTTACCCTTTAAAATAGTTTTTAATCATATTTGTTTTTATATTTATTATTTTTTTGTTTTTATTCAGTCATTGGTGGAGCATAATATGTATATATATTTTTATTTATTTATTTTATTATTATTATTTTTTTTTACAATTGTTTTTAAGATGGCTGTGCAGCACTTTGGATATGTTATTGTTGTTTAAATGTGCTATATAAATAAAGTGGATTGGATTGTTCCACCGTGCTGCCCTTAGTACAGTAATTTACATGAAAATATAATTAAAATTACCCTAAAAAAGACCCCAATATTTTGACACAAATGTAATTGTATTGTCAGAATGTCAAACACAAAGTTGTTTTAAATGTTTTACTTGAATTTTACCATGAATTGGTTAACGTGGACCCCGACTTAAACAAGTTGAAAAACTTAATCGGGTGTTACCATTTAGTGGTCAATTGTACGGAATATGTACTGTACTGTGCAATCTACTAATAAAAGTTTCAATCAATCAATCAAAAATGTATGTCATTTATGAGCCCTAATTGCAATGTAAATCTCCTGAATGAGGCAGCATTATTAATGCAGACATAGAGAATTGCACAAAAGTGAGCATACTCCTCGCATTTTTGGAAATATTTTATATCTTTTCATGGGACCACAATGAATAAATTACACTTGTAATGTAAATTAGTCTGTGTAAAGATTGTATAAACAGTGTTATTTTACTGCCCCCTCAAAATGATTCCACATACAGCCGTTGTCTAAACCGCAACAAAAGAGAGTACACTACTATAGCTGTTTCTATTCGGGCCCAGTATTCTGGAAGGACCTCCCGGTAACAGTTGCTGCCCATGTAATGCTACCTCAGTAGAAGCATTTAAGACCCATCTTAAAACTCATCTGTATACTCTAGCCTATAAATCAGGGGTCTTAGACACGCAGCCAGTTATTTTGACGTTATTTTGCGGCAGTTTAATGTTAGTGCGGCCCGCGAGTTTTATATGAATGGCACTTGACAGCGTTGTGTTATTTGGGTCCAAAATGGCTCTTTCATCGTTCTGGGTTGCCTACCCCTGTGTTAGTGGAAAAGCGGCAAATGAGTGAAAGCGACAGAGACGTTGCCATGGAGACGAGGGTGTTCTCACGTGCCTGGCTGCTGTCACACCGCGACACCTGTCCGTCAGTAATAACAGTCCCCGATAACCTGGACCAATTCAAACCTTTATTTGTTATTACTTATTGTTTAATTTGCATTGCCTCACACGATGAACACTACATTGATTTCTATATGACGACGGAAGCCGTCACTTTTTTGCGCTCGCTTTCCCGGTATTATACGCCGACCGCCGTGTTGCTGTACGGAGGAAAAGCGGAACGACACGCATTGCGGAAATGACATTATTCTCCGTGCGTCGGCTAAATACAAATATATTCCACAACCCCAAACATGTCTTTTTCAAAGCCTGCAGTGAAGAGAAAGTTTCGTGTTGAGCAAAGACAATTCCAGGAAAAGTGGGAGATGCAATATTTATTTTGTTGACATTTCTGCGGTCCTCTCCAAGGTTTCTCATTGTCATCCCATTAGGTTGAGTTTTTCCTTGCCCATATGTGGTATCTGAACCGAGGATGTCGTTGTGGCTTGTGAAGCCTTTTGAGACACCTGTGATTTAGGGCTATATAAATAAATATTGATTAATTGCGAAAATGTAAAAATTGGTCCACAGAGCTATTTTCCCTCTCTGGTCTCAGGTGTAAATGCGTAGAATGTGTGGCGAGTTTGGTATTACTTATCACTTTCACACTTTCTCATACTAGTAACTGGAAGTTCAACATGTCCCCTCTCTGGAAAAGTGAAGGAAACAACTGTTGTTCTAGGCTATAAGACGGTTGCCAAAACCTTAAAAAAAGAGCAGCAGAATGGTGGCTAAGACTGCAGCGATTTAATAGGGCATGTTCCATAGAGAGTGGGCCTCGCCGTTGTTGACCAAAGAAGTTGAGCGCAAGAGCTCAGCGTCATATCTTGAGATTGTGTTTGGACAATAAACATTTGCGTGGTGCGCAGGTTAAAAGGTGGGGAAAGAAAGACGGTAGATTTTTTTGAAGACAAGCAGACCAAGGACATGAATGACAGCAACAATGTCCTGTGGTCTGATGACACCAGGAGAAACTCACTTAGTTCAGATAGTGGGAAGCGAGTGGCAGCAAACCAGGTGTCTTCCAGAGTACCTCCAGTCAAGCATGGTGGTATGAGTGCAATTTTCTGGGGCTACATGAGTGCTGCTCGCACTGCAGAGCTACAGTCCATTGAGGGAAACCAGAATAGCAACATTTTCTCTAACATTATGAGTCCCTCACAAAATTAGTGATGTTGCAATCGCACCAATTCCCGCAAATTCAACTACCGTATATTACAGACCGTAGAGCGCACCGGGATATAAGGCGCACCTACTAAATTTTAGAAGAAAATAATATGTTTCCATATATTACTACAAGCAAAGAAAAATCTATTTATTAGCCGCACCGGTTCATAAGCCGCGTGGCTCAAAGCGTAAAAAACTAGCGGCTTATCGACTGGACTAGGGTTGTACGGTATACCGGTATCAGTATAGTATCGCGATGCTAATTAATCATTTTCGGTACTCTACCGCCTTTGAAAAGCACCGGTCCGCCACCCCCAACGCACATTTGTATGATCCCTGCAGGACGAGGAATAGCTAAACATGCTTGGTATAGTGGCTGTGCCAGCAACTTGAGGGTTACAGGTTCGATCCCCGCTTCCGCCATCCTAGTCACTGCCGTTGTGTCCTTGGACAAGTTACTTTACCCACCTGCTCCCAGTGCCACCCACACTGGTTTAAATGTAACTTAGATATTGAGTTTTACTTTGAAAAAGGTCTTTGAGTCACTAGAGAAAAGCGCTATGTAAGTATAATTCACTTCACTTTTCCAATTTTTGTTGAACTCTTGTGCTTTTTGAGGTTAACATTACAAAGTAACTAAAAACATTGACAACAAATACATAAAAACAAAAGTTGATTGAATTCATGCATTTTCTACCGCTTGTCCCTCTCAGGGTGACAGGGGTTGTTGGAGCCTATTCCAGCTGCATTCAGGCGGAAGGCGGCGTACACCCTGGACATGTCTCCACCTCATCGCAGGGCCAACACGGATAGACAGACAACATTCACACACTAGGGCCAATTTAGTGTTACCAATCAACCTATCCCCAGGTGCATGTCTTTGGAGGTGGGAGGAAGCTGGAGTACCCGGAGGGAACCCACGCATTCACGGGGAGAACATGCAAACTCCACACAGAAAGATCCAGAGCCCAAGTTCGAACCCAGAACCTTCATACGCACTAACATATGTTTATTATTGCAAGTTTGTCCTTAAATAAAATAGTGAACATACAAGACAACTTGTCTTTTAGTAGGAAGTAAGCAAACAAAGGCTTTTAATTAGTCTGCTGACATACACAGTAACTTATTGTGTCATTTATCATTCTATTATTTTGTCAACATTATTAAGGACAAGTGGTAGAAAATTAATTATTAATCTAGACTTTGGAGGTGGGAGGAAGCTGGAGTACCCAAAGGGGACCCACCCAGTCACGGGGAGAACATGCAAACTCCACACAGAAAGATCCCGAGCCCAAGTTCAAACCCAGAATCCTTCATACGCACTAACATATGTTTATTATTGCAAGTTTGTCCTTAAATAAAATAGTGAACATACAAGACAACTTGTCTTTTAGTAGGACGTAAGCAAACAAAGGCTTTTAATTAGTCTGCTGAGGTATGCAGTAACTTATTGTGTCATTTATCATTCTATTATTTTGTCAACATTATTAAGGACAAGTGGTAGAAAATGAATTATTAATCTAGACTTTGGAGGTGGGAGGAAGCTGGAGTACCCAAAGGGAACCCACGCAGTCACGGGGAGAACATGCAAACTCCACACAGAAAGATCCCGAGCCCAAGTTCAAACCCAGAATCCTTCATACGCACTAACATATGTTTATTATTGCAAGTTTGTCCTTAAATAAAATAGTGAACATACAAGACAACTTGTCTTTTAGTAGGACGTAAGCAAACAAAGGCTTTTAATTAGTCTGCTGAGGTATGCAGTAACATATTGTGTCATTTATCATTCTATTATTTTGTCAACATTATTAAGGACAAGTGGTAGAAAATGAATTATTAATCTAGACTTTGGAGGTGGGAGGAAGCTGGAGTACCCAAAGGGAACCCACGCAGTCACGGGGAGAACATGCAAACTCCACACAGAAAGATCCCGAGCCCAAGTTCAAACCCAGAATCCTTCATACGCACTAACATATGTTTATTATTGCAAGTTTGTCCTTAAATAAAATAGTGAACATACAAGACAACTTGTCTTTTAGTAGGACGTAAGCAAACAAAGGCTTTTAATTAGTCTGCTGAGGTATGCAGTAACTTATTGTGTCATTTATCATTCTATTATTTTGTCAACATTATTAAGGACAAGTGGTAGAAAATGCATTATTAATCTAGACTTTGGAGGTAGGAGGAAGCCGGTGTACCCGGTAGGAACCCACCCAGTCATGGGGAGAACATGCAAACTCCACACAGAAAGACTCCGAGCCCAAGTTCGAACCCAGAACCGTCATACGCACTAACATGTTTATTATTGCAAGTTTGTCCTTGAATAAAAAAGTGAACATACAAGACAACTTGTCTTTTAGTAGTAAGTAAGCAAACAAAGGCTCCTAATTTAGTCTACTGACATACAGAGTAACATTTTGTGTCATTTTCCATTCCATTATTTTGTCAACGTTATTAAGGACGAGTGGTAGAAAATGAATTATTAATCTAGACTTTGGAGGTGGAAAGAAGCCGGAGTACCCGGAAATAACCCACCCAGTCATGGGGAGAACATGCAAACTCCACACAGAAAGACCCCGAGCCAAAGTTCGAACCCAGAACCGTCATACGCACTAACATATGTTTATTATAGCAAGTTTGTCCTTAAATAAAAAAGTGAACGTACAAGACAACTTGTCTTTTAGTAGTAAGTAACCAAACAAACGCTCCTAATTTAGTCTACTGACATACACAGTAACATTTTGTGTCATTTTCCATTGTATTATTTTGTCAACGTTATTAAGGACAAGTGGTAGAAAATGAATTATCAATCTAGACTTTGGAGGTGTAAGGAAGCCGGAGTACCCGGAAATAACCCACACATTAATGGAGAGAACATGCAAACTCCACACAGAAAGACCCCGAGCCCGGGATCGAACCCAGGACCTTTTACTGCAACGCACACGCCTCAACCCCTGTTCCACTGTGGTGCCAAGTTGTTTCAATGTTATTCAAAAATCTACTCAGTGGCCTAGTGGTTGGAGTGTCTGCCCTGAGATGGGTAGGTTGTGAGTTCAAACCCCGGCCAAGTCGTACCAAAGACTATAAAAATGGGAGCCATTAACTCCCTGCTCGGCACTCAGCATTAAAGGTTGGAATTGGGGGTTAAATCACCATAAATGATTCCCGGGCGCGGCACTGCTGCTGCCCACTGCTCCCCTCACCTCCCAGGGGGTGATCAAGGGTGATGGGTCAAATGCAGAAAATAATTTCGCCACATCTAGTGTGTGTGTGACAATCATTGGTACTTTAACTTTAAATCAACAAAACGTTGCAACTTTTGCCGCAACTTTCTGAAAAATATGCAGGGAATTCAGCCATTTTAGGCCGCAACAATCACTTAAAACAGCCTGCGAAATAATGGAAGGACTGCATACCTCCGCCGAGCGACTGTGCAGCAACGAAGTATTCCAAAACGGTAACCACCCCAAACACACCTCCGAGATGACAAGAGCCTTGCTAAAGAAGCCAAGGGTAAAGGATGTCTCTAGACCTAAGCCCAATTGCGCATCTTTGGGGAATGCTCAAATGTAAAGTAGAGGAGCAGAAGGTGCAACATCCACCAGCTCTGTGATGCCATCATGAAGGAGTGGAAGAGAATTCCAGTAACAACCTGTGATGTCATCATGGAGGAGTGGAAGAGAATTCCAGTAACAACCTGTGATGTCATCATGGAGGAGTGGAAGAGAATTCCAGCAACAACAACCTGTGAGGTTTTAAAAATTCCATGCGCCCAAAAATTTATGGTAGCCTAACAAAAGATTGACACTTTGGCCCGATTTTTTTTACATTTTCACTGGCTGTGTTGAGTAACTTTAAGGGGTGACAATCAATTTACACTGTTAAGCAACAAGCTGCACACAGCTACTTTACATTGTCTCAAACCGCCATTTCTTCAGGTACGTTAAAGTAAAGTTAAAGTTAAAGTGCCAATGATTGTCAAACACACTCTAGGTGTGGCAAAATTATTCTCTGCATTTGACCCATCACCCTTGATCACCCCCTGGGAGGTGAAGGGAGCAGTGGGCGCCCGGGAATCATTTTTGGTGATTTAACTCCCAATTCCAACCCTTAATGCTGAGTGCCAAGCAGGGAGGTAATAGGTCCCATTTGTATAGTCTTCGGTATGACTCGGCCGGGATTTGAACTCACGACCTACCGATCTCAGGGGGGACACTCTAACCACAAGGCCAGTGGTTCTCGGCCTTTTTTCAGTGATGTACCCCCTGTGAACATTTTTTTAAATTTGAGTACCCCCTAATCAGAGCAAAGCATTTTTGGTTGAAAAAAAAGAGCTAAAGAAGTAAAATACAGCACTATTTCATCAGTTTCTCATTTATTAAATTGTATAACAGTGCAAAATATTTCTCATTTGTAGTGGTCTATTTGGGAAAAAAAATATATAAAAATTACTAAAAACTTGTCGAAAAATAAACAGGTGATTCAATTACAAATAAAGATTTCTACACATAGAAGTAATCATCAACTTAAAGCCCCCTCTTTGGGGATTGTAATAGAGATCCATCTGGGATCATGAACTTAATTCTAAACATTTCTTCACAAAAAAAGAAATCTTTAACATCAATATTTATGGAACATATCCACAAAAAATCAAGCTGTCAACACTGAATATTGCATTGTATTTATTTTCACAGTTTATGAACTCGCATTCATATTTTGTTAAAGTATTATTCAATAAATATATTTATAAATAATTTTTGAATTGTTGCTATTTTTAGAATATTTTTTACAAATCTCACGTACCCCTTAGCATACCTTCAAGTACCCCCATTTGAGAACCACTGCACTAGGCCACTAAGTGTTGCTACAATAACATATTTGCAGCAATGTGTGTGGTGTGGACACTTCTGTGAGGGACATAATGCATGGTTGTGGACAACCACTACACACTATAAAGTACAGTATATCAGCGGACACCCTAAGTGCACAACATTTGTGACAAATGGAGAAGCTCAATTTTGAATATAAATAACGTAATCGAAAAGTTGTCAAATTAATTGTTAGCTGAGGTAGTTTCACATTTATCACTACATTCAAAAAATGACTTCATGGGATCCGAGATCAGTGGTTCCTAACCTTATTGGAGGTACCGAACCCCACAAATTTCATATGTGCATTCACTGAACAGTTCTTTAGTGAAAAAAAAATAATAATAATAATTTCAAATTCAAGACAAAGTTATGTTTTTTTTATATTGGTGCATAAAATGAACCGTGCACGAACATCCCCTTGTTCGAAGAACAAAACCAGCACATGAACTCACAACAAGTTACACATCTGCAAATCAGATAGAAAATTAAAGGTAACATTGTTTGGGGGTATCCATAATAAGCCAATAGGGAGAAGTTTTTATTTACACGATGAGTTGGGTGTGTCGCCGAACCCCTGAGGCTGACTCATCGAACTCCTAGGGTTCGATCGAACCCAGGTTAAGAACCGCTGTCCTAGATATATTGATTTTACTAATTTATGTGGAACTTCTAAGGTTGAACATAGTCCCTTAACCCTGCTTGACTCCATATTGTTTGTATTTTAAGAAGTTTCAATAGGAAACATTATAAAGTGAAAACAAATGCTCCAGGGTTAAACTGTCATTATTAGGAAACTTTTATTTATAGTACAGGTAATGTAAACTGTTATCCAAGCATATAACTAAGCTTGATGTCGTAAAATAAAAATAAAAGTGACTGGGGATGTAACAATATGAACATTTCATATCACAGTTATCATTATCATCGCTGTATTGTTGAATGTGCTCAAAAAGTAAAAAGTAATACACACATTAAAATATTTTGACCAAGTAAATTAAACTAAAATGGATAAACTCAGTGTTACAAAAATATTGCATGTTTTGTATTTTTCATGCCTCACTGATAGTGTTTTAGTCTTACTATTTTATTTGTTTTATGGCTGAGTTTTTGTCGTTTTAAATATTGGTTTGTTTCAATCTGCTCAGAGAGCACAGCTTGTAGGTTCAATGTGCAAAATTGAATATCTTAGTATTTCAGACAGTAATGTGTTCATAGAAGTTTGGATTCCTCAATGGGGGAAAGACAATGTATTTTGTTTTCATGATAGTATTTGAGATACCGTATTTTTCAGACTGTAAGTCGCAGTTTTTTTTCATAGTTTGGCCGGGGGTGCGATTTATACTCAGGAGCGATTTATGTGTGAAATTATTAACACGTTACCGTTATTTAGCTCATTCACGTAAGAGACTAGACGTATAAGATTTCGTCGGATTTAGCGATTAGGAGTGACAGATTGTTTGGTAAACGTATAACATGTTCTATATGTTATAGTTATTTGAATGACTCTTACCATAATATGTTACGTTAACATAGCAGGCACCTTCTCAGTTGGTTATTTATGCGTCATATAACGTACACTTATTCAGCCCGTTGTTCACTATTCTTTATTTATTTTAAAATGCCTTTCAAATGTCTATTCTGGGTGTTGGGTTTTATCAAATAAATTTCCCCCAAAAATGCAACTTATACTCCAGTGCGATTTATATATGTTTTTTTTCTTTCTTTATTATGCATTTTCGGCAGGTGCGACTTATACTCCGGAGCGACTTATACTCTGAAAAATACAGTAGTTAGCTGGCGCCTTTTAGTTTCGCAAGTTTATTAAAATGCAGTTATCAATCACAGTTTTTGAACATTGAAAATATAAAATAGTACCATTAACCATTGTCAGTTATCATTAATACTGTTTATCCTTACATCCCTAGAAGGGATGCATGGTGTAGCGTTTAAAGAAGTTTCTAAATGCCAGTTAAGTCAGTCGAGTTCATGCAAGGGCTTTTCATTTTAACTCGCATCATGTAAAAAAAAAAAGAAAAAGAAAGCAAAATAGTGTAATCACCGAAACTTTACAAACAGGGACAATTATTGCGCGTGCCTCAGAGTAATATATTCACATCAAAACTAAACATAGATAATTTAGCAGAAGACATTCTGATTCATACCTCGACTTTTTTGTAATGACATTTCTTGTTTTACGATTTCCTCACAATTTCTTCATTTCCATCAAAGATATCTTTTTGTAGTGGCCAAAAAGCAAAATGACACTTATGGGAATACAGTGGAACCTCAGTTTAACTTAGGAGTGTTTTGAGAAAAGAGCTGTCTCTTGGTTAACGGTTATGGTTTAATTTGTCATTCCACATGCCACGGGGAACCCTGTAAAATCCGCTCAAACAACCGTTCTTACTTGCTAGCATTAGGCTTATTGCTGGAGATAGACATATCTTAGTTTCTCCAACCATGAGATGGAAGAAAGAGAGTGTGAATGCGACGTTGATTTGAGATACAAGTGGTTTAATGTACTACAAACCCCGTTTCCATATGAGTTGGGAAATTGTGTTAGATGTAAATATAAACGGAATGCAATGATTTGCAAATCTTTTTGAACCCATATTAAATTGAATGCACTACAAATACAAGATATTTGATGTTCAAACTCAAGAACTTTATTTTTTTTTGCAAATAATAATTAACGTGGAATTTCATGGCTGCAACATGTGCCAAAGTAGTTGGGAAAGGGCATGTTCACCACTGTGTTACATCACCTTTTCTTTTAACAACACTCAATAAACGTTTGGGAACTGAGGAAACTAATTGTTGAAGCTTTGAAAGTGGAATTATTTCCCATTCTTGTTTTATGTAGAGCTTTAATCGTTCAACAGTCCGGGGTCTCCGCTGTCGTATTTTACGCTTCAGAATGCGCCACACATTTACGATGGGAGACAGGTCTGGACTGCAAGCGGGCCAGGAAAGTACCCCCACTCTTTTACCACAAAACCACACTGTTGTAACACTTGGCTTGGCATTGTCTTGCTGAAATAAGCAGGGGCGTCCATGATAACGTTGCTTGGATGACAACATATGTTGCTCCAAAACCTGTATGGACCTTTCAGCATTAATGGTGCCTTCACAGATGTGTAAGTTACCCATGCCTTGGGCACTAATAGACCCTCATACCATTACAGAGCCTGGCTTTTGAACTTTGCGCCTATAACAATCCGGATGGTTATGTTCCTCTTTGTTCTGGAGGACACCACGTCCACAGTTTCCAAATATAATTTTGAATGTGGACTCGTCAAACCACAGAACACTTTGCATCAGGCCATCTTAGATGAGCTCAGGCCCAGCGAAGCCGGCGGCGTTCTTGGGTGTTGTTGATAAATGTCTTTCGCTTTGCATAGTAGAGTTTTAACTTAAACTTACAGATGTAGCGACCAACTGTAATTACTGACAGTGGTTTTATGAAGTGTTCCTGAACCCATGTGGATGATATCCTTTACACACTGATGTCGGTTTTCGATGCAGTACCGCCTGAAGGATCAAAGGTCTGTAATATCATTGCTTACGTGCAGTGATTTCTCCAGACTCTCTGAACCTTTTGATGATTTTACGGACCGTGGATGGTAAAATCCCTAAATTCCTTGCAGTAGCTCGTTGAGAAATGTCGTTCTAAAACTGTTCGACAATTTGCTTACAAATTGGTGACCCTCGCCCCATTCTTGTTTGTGAATTACTTAGCATTTCATGGAAGCTGCTTTTATACCCAATCATGGCACCCACCTGTTCCCAATTAGCCTGCACACCTGTGGGATGTTCCAAATAAGTGTTTGATGAGTATTTCTCAACTTTATCAGTATTTATTGCCACCTTTTCCAACTTCTTTGTCACGTGTTGCTGGCATCAAATTCTAAAGTTAATGATTATTTGCAAAAAAAAAAAAAATGTTTACAGTTTGAACATCAAATATGTTGTCTTTGTAGCATATTCAACTGACTATGGGTTGAAAATGATTTGCAAATCATTGTATTCCATTTATAATTACATCCAACACAATTTCCCAACTCATATGGAAACAGGTTTTGTAAAAGCTTTGTATAAATTGAGGTACTAATGTCATTCTTTAGAGTTGTGTGACGCTTGCATATATTTGGGAATTATACAACCATTTGGACGTTCGAATTAGGAAGTTCCACTCCCTGTCTGAGCAAACATTTGTTGAAGCACTGTATTTTGCGTATGTCATGACAAAGACATTGAGAAGAGCAAAAAGGGCATGCAAAAATCATTGACACACAAGTATTTGCAGATGTGAAAGTGTATCTACAAGTGTGGCCTGTCCTAGTAGCCGGTCGACAGGCACATGAAGCTCAATGACAGCCGATGCAAGCAGGGACACGAAGCGACTCCTTGGATTTCAAAGAGCACAAGGTTGTCTCGACTAAAAGCTTTAAAAAAAACAAAAAAAAAACATAAAAGGAGCAAACCTGATTGGCTGGTGCTGTTGCTGCGTAGGGGACACTTGTGGCGGGAGAAGTTGCTGCAGAGACACTAGCAGGCGTAGCACTGTACATCATGGGGACTTGTTCAGGAAGGGGAACCATGAAAGCAATGAAAAGGCAGGTGGAGCATTATGGTAACCATAGCGATGTGTTTGTGTGTCTTGCCAGGCTAATACAAAATGATGTTAGCGGCGATGCATTACTGGGTTAGATAGACCCGCAGCTGGTATGAGATCACGCAGTGAAGCAAGGCAGAGGGGAAAATATAAAGGGAGGGCTAATAAGAAGTTTGTACAGTTAAGACGTTTGACATCCCACAAGCAAAGACATGTACAGCAACACCACTAAATATTAGCACAGCTTTTCAAAATAATACATTGAACTTTATATGTAAAGTCTCCTTACTAAACTCATCAAGTATTTTGGTAACCAGAAAAAGTAGACATTTATTTAACTTAATAAGTAAATACATGTTAATTAACAATTTTAACTAAATTGAATGTTTATATATTGATTGAATTAAAATCACTATTTTGATATTTCTGCCTCAATTCACAAGATGCCAGTTAGGCACTATATACAATACAAATACAGTTGAAATGATAGTGCCAATGAAAACTACATTATTTTAGTTTTTCACAGCTATTGTATGTTATCCAATTGCATTGTGTAGGTGTAACTGATTAAGTGGCTGGAGAGTGTATATTTGTACAGTATACCTTACAAAGCTGTGGTAATATCTAATAAAAGATTAATGCCATATCACAACAAGTGGATGTGTGTTACAAAACAAAACAGTAAACACGACACTGAAATAAAATGAAGTGGTGTGTGTGTGTCGTCTGGATTGCAATATCACTTTTTCCAACTGCGTGTATGACGGGAATGATCACAGTGATGGTGCAAAAGCTTCACCTGTGTATCGCAGACTATGAGACAAGGTAAGGAACTTACTGATGTTGTTTGCAGGAGTCATACACAAAACAGAACCTGTGTGTGACAAAAAGAAACGGAAAATGAATGCCCCTTAATACGAGGAAACTAATCTCAAGATTGCAGACACATTCAAACAATCTGTTTTTGATTTTACTGGCTCAGAGTGGAGACAAATAACGTGCAAAGCAAAATGCTGCAGAGTGGTCAAATAAACGGTTGCCATGTCAACTAAAATGTTGCTAGGTAGCAGCCTTCATTCTGCTGCTGAATGTCAGCATCTGTTACAAGACAACAGAGTCATGATGGTAAAGAGTAATCATGGTTGATTAAGTTCATTAGCAAGGAGCAAAGTCATTTCATTGGGCCTGTGTAGTAGTAAAGAGACAAAGTCATCGGAAGGCATCGACGTGGACATGACATTACAGTATGTGCACAATATAATAAGTAACCACAAAATGCCAAGTTTTTCTTTCAAAGTCTAATAAGCAATAACAAAACGTTAGATTGTTCTTCTTAAGTACATGTACTTAAGTCTAAATCAACAGCGCCTAAGCTGGTGCTATCTGTTTTACTTCAAAAATCAATTCTACACATTCTGGACCAGTGGTTCTCAACATTTTACATAAAGTACCACCTCAAGAATAACTTTGTTTTGCTACCGCCACTTCCTGTCACAATTTCTTTATTCTTTTGTTTCTATGAAAAAAAAAAAAATCTTCCTACTTACTGGAAACGGCTTAATTATCAACGTTATAGGTTCTCAAATGGGGGTACTAGTACAGTGTTTTAGGGTAATTTACTTTATCGTACTCACAGCTAAACTTGTTTTGCAGGCAGAAAAACAAGTCATCCATTGACATTCAAAGATACCCAAAAATTATTTTTACAATAAATGAAGCAAAACAAACCATTAATTAATGTTAAGAAGAATGTTTATTACACAAAATATTGAGCAAAATTGTACTTAGTTGACAACATTATTACCTAATAATCTCACAGGCTATAGCAAAATATAGGTGGCTTCATGTTAATGGCATACGTAGGAAACTTGTTTACTTTATGTAGTTATGTCACAATAATGTACTTTTGCCCTGATCTATTATCTAAATATGACCTGCCAATAGAGTGTGCAAGCTATAAAAGTGCGTAACATTAGTAGGTGCCGGTTCTCGACTAAGACTGCGTGTACAATTGATAACATGCGCAAACGTGGTGCAGACTACCCTATTTAAATGAGGATTTTGCGTTCATACTGGCCATACTCTTTTACTGCAGATCCATTACACCATATGCTCAAACCTGTAGTGTTTTGTTATGTTGTGGAAAATGCAGCGCACAACTTTAATTTGTACCAACATTTCTAGAAGCACAATCTAGACAAAATAACCAATTTTTGGCACACCAAATGTGCTTTCTGGGAGGGGCCAGGGTGTTGTGATGGTGCAACTGGAATGGTCCAGAGGAGAAAATGCACCTTGCGTTCTTTCATAGGGATATAGCATAAGAGATATATTAATAGCATAGCTCCTATATCAGTGGTTCTCAAATGGGGGTATGCGTACCCCTAGGGGTACTTGAAGGTATGCCAAGGAGTACGTGAGATTTTTTAAAAATATTTTAAAAATAGCAAAAATTCAAAAATCCTTTATAAATATATTTAGTGAATAATACTTCAACAAAATATGAATGTAAGTTCATAAGCTGTGAAAAGAAATGCATCCATCCATCCATCCATTTTCTACTGCTTATTCCCTTTGGGGTCGCGGGGGGCGCTGGCGCCTATCTCAGCTACAATCGGGAGGAAGGCGGGGTACACCCTGGACAAGTCGCCACCTCATCACAGGGCCAACACAGATAGACAGACAACATTCACACTCACATTCACACACTAAGTTCATAAGCTGTGAAAATAAATGCAACAATGCAATATTCAGTGTAGACAGCTAGATTTTTTGTAGACATGTTCCATAAATATTGATGTTAAGATTTCCTTTTTTGTGAAAGAATCCAGATGGATCTCTATTACAATCCCCAAAGAGGGCACTTTAAGTTGATGATTACTTCTATGTGTAGAAATCTTTATTCATAATCAAATAACTTGTTTATTTTTCAACAAGTTTTTAGTTATTTTTATATCTTTTTTTCCAAATAGTTCAAGAAAGACCACTACAAATGAGCAATATTTTGCACTGTTATACAATTTAATAAATCAGAAACTGATGACATAGTGCTGTATTTTACTTCTTTATCTCTCTTTTTCACCAAAAATGCTTTCCTCTGATTAGAGAGTACTTGAATTAAAAATGTGTTCACAGGGGGTACATCACTGAAAAAAGGTTGAGAACCACTGTGCTATATCATTAATATATGTCTTATGAAATAAACAAACAGCATTAAAACAAAACGCCAGCAGGCCAACACGAACATCCATCCATCCATCCATTTCCTACCGCTTATTCCCTTAGGGGTTGCGGGGGGCGCTGGTGCCTATCTCCGCTACAATCGGGCAGAGGGCGGTGTACACCCTGGACAAGTCGCCGCCTCATCGCAGGGCCAACACAGATAGACAGACAACATTCACACTCACATTCACACACGAGGGCCAATTTAGTGTTGCCAATCAACCTATCCCCAGGTGCATGTTTTTGGAAGTGGGACGGAGCCGGAGTACCTGGAGTGAACCCTCGCAGTCACGGGGAGAACATGCAAACTCCACACAGAAAGATCCCGAGCCCGGGATTGAACCCAGGACTACTCAGGACCTTCGTATTGTGAGGCAGACGCACTAACCCCACTCCCACCGTGCTTCCCCCAACACGAACAATTGAATTAATTTTAATCAGCCTCTTAACCAGCAGTTATAAAATGGCATTGCAGAACTGACGATATGTCTAATATTTATATCTGTAACAGGTCAAAGTCCGCACACGGACGGAGGATTCTCCTTTCATCATCTATCATTGCAGGGATCGCCTCCTCAAAATGACTGACATAAGTGCGTAATTGTTACAGTTTGAACGTAAATTTGTAATGTGCTAAATATAGACGCAAAACAGTTTCAGGCACGATAATTCAGTTTTGTGTGCTCTGAAATCAGCATAAATTATGTATGCTTAATGGATTGCACTCGCTATTTTGCTCATTTAAGAGATGCAATCCTTAGTACACAAGCTTAGCAGATCAACGATGCGTGTTTGCATGTGTTTTAGTGCACACAAACATTTAAGCACATCAAGCTCTTTGTTGTTAAACCTGCTCGGTGTATTTGCAAGTTGGTTCTGATCGAGGTCAGATTGTTCTCACCACGGAGAGCTTTTTTAGAACTGTACCAAGATTAATAACTCTTACAGATAGTCTTGGACAAGTAGTCTAGGTCCACACTCAAATTCCATACCTGTTCACACCTGACCAAACACAATTGTACCAATGGTAAACTAGTGGTTGATTATAATGGAGGAAAGTCTTTGGCATCCACAGCATATTGTAAATAACGATTTACCTGCAGGGTAGAATGCGGCCGTTTGCTGCTGCAGTTGTGTGTTGGCCAGAGCCTGCTGGTAGTGCAACAAACTGGGGCTGAGCAGTGCGCTTGCCCAGTTGCATTTGTCCAGAGCTGGTCTCTTTGGTAGAGGTTGGAGGATGCTGTGAGGGAAGCCCTGAAAGGGTTGTGGGAGGAAACAAACAAGACTCATTTAAGGCCATGTTCTTAATACATAGTTTGTAAATAATAGTCAAATAAAACAACTAGACAACAAATGTGACTGTTAATTACAAAACATGCATTCATGGTTTCAGGATACAAATACGAATGGAAATATCGTATCACGTTAAATCTTAAGATCCCATTGTGACACAAATGAGAACTACAGGAAGCTCACAATGACAGAACGAAACGTTATTACAGTATCATTAACTAGCTACATGCAAAGCAAAAGGTGAAAATACCAGGTCTACAGTTGCCTCGAGGGGTCGCTTCATTGCTTTGGCAGTCGACTGAGTCTTTTAAGAGCGGACAGCGAGCACATGATGGCAGTGGGCCAATGGGGTTCAAGCGTATTAACATACAGCAAGCAGAGGTGCATCATGGGGGACAGCGTTGTGCATAGATGAGAAGGGGAAAACAAAAATAAGCTGAATGTAGTATACCACATAAAACACAATTATCATGCACAGAAATCAGAATGTCCCATTATTGAATATAACGTGTAATTAATCAGTAGCTTCTAGAGTTCTCAACACTGTTTGCAGCTTTCAATAAAATTGTTTACGCATACAGATCAATATTATATATAGGGTAATGTGATGAAAAACTAAGGTTACGCAAATGTTATTTTAAACATCATGGCACAACAAATAATATACCTAGCTGTGTTATAACAAAGGAAACAATGGAGCATGTGTCATATTTGTTTGGTTAAGAAAACATATAAGAAGTTATCCTTTTAAAGAGCCATGCAGTAAAACTATAAAACACGTGACATGTAAAAATGGTTTGAGTTATACACAGGTGATCTATGGAGAACATCACACATAACAAAGATCACAGTTTAGTTCAACACTTTTAACTAGATCCTACATTTAGTTTACAAATGAATATAATATAATAGCTATCATCAAACATGAATGAAATAAACTCATCAATCAGTAGTCATGGATGAGGAAAGATACGGGTGTCTTACCACGGCTGCAGCTGTGGCCTGGGCCGCCATGGCACTCTGATGTTGACTGGACTTAATTTTGGCCTGCAAGTGCGCGGGCGGGTGGAAATACTTGCACTTGTCCCGGGTGCAGCGGCTCTTGATGTAGTCCATGCAAACAGTGACGGTGTTGTCGATGGTGTCGATCATTGGGCTGTCGCTGGGGTGAGCGAAGCGGCAATCTGTCTCCCCTCGGGCGCAGGTTCCTCGCTGGAACTCACGGCACACCTGCAATTAGGACAGCATTAGTGTGTGCGCCATAAGATGAGGCCATTTATGTCTATGTATTGCGTACATAGAAAAATACAGTGAAATTTTTAAATCCAAATTGGAGCTAGGTCTTGGCGATATGGCAAAGAAAAATGATCACGATTAATTTTTTTTATCATCCATTCTTAATTAATGTCACGATTAAAAATAATAAATTAAAAAGCGGATTGTCCCGTGCATATATACCGTGTACCGCATCCCTACTGCAGTATCTAGAAACAGCTGACAACTGTCATTTTGTGTTTACTAGGGGTGTAACAGTACACAAAAACTTCGATTCGGTACGTACCTCGGTTTAGAGGTCACGGCTCGGTTCATTTTCGGTACAGTAAAAAAAATATATTTATAATTTTTTGGGTTATTTATTAACCAAATTTGCAAAATCTTCCACCAAGAATATGTTTCTTAGTGGAATATTTGATGTAAAGTAATGGGAACCTTCGATAGGTAAATAATTCATAATAACATTGATTTTGATTCAATATTATGTTTTGAGCAATGACAGTTTGAAAGGAAAAAAAAACAGCTTTGTTTTATTAGTCAACATTGCAACTTTTTCTAAATTACATTTAACCTTCAAGCTTTTTTATTTCACATTTGTTATGTTTTTGTGTATTTTAATAGTATTTTTAGAATGGCCTCCGGGGATCACTTTTGACACCCCTGCTATAGATAATAAAAAATTAAATCTGATAAATCAACGGGTAAAAAGCATAACTCTTTCGCTCTCTGCCCCTCCCTCACAAATTGTTTTGTTTTTAACCCCTTCTTAACCCTAAACGTACATTTTAATACATGCAACCATAACTCAAAATGCCGGACATTTGAGGCATTTAAGAAACTCTGCCCTGACAGCCCCGCGAAAGAGGACATGTCCGGTGAAAAGAGGACGTAAGGTCAGTCTGTCCTAGCCCGGTCGCTGCTAGCACCGGACATGTCCTAGACAAAAATTCATGCTTACTAAACCGTCCCATGTGTTATTTCTAGAGATGTCCGATAAATACTTTTTTGCCGATATCCCGATACTGTCCGACTCTTAATTACCGATTCCGATATCAACTGATACCGATATATACAGTCGTGAAATTAACACATTATTATGCCTAATTTTGTTGTGATGCCCCACTGGATGCATTAAACAATATTACAAGGTTTTCCAAAATAAATCAACTCATGTTATGGGTAAAAATGCCAACATGGCACTGCCAAATTTATTATTGAAGTCACAAAGTGCATAATTTTTTTTGACTCAAAACAGCAGCTAGGAATTTGGGACATGCTCTGGTTGAGGTGGGGGGGTAGGGGGTGTATATTGTAGCGTCCCGAAAAGAGTTAGTGCTGCAAGGGCTTTTGTGTATTTGTTCTGTTGTGTTACGGTACAGATTTTCTCCTGATAAGTGTATGTCTTTCTTGTTTGGTGTGGGTTCACAGTGTGGCGCGAATTTGTAACAGTGTTAAAGTTGTTTATACGGCCACCCTCAGTGTGACCTGTATGGCTGTTGACCAAGTATGGCTAGCATTCATTTGTGTGTGTGTGAAAAGCCGTAGATAATATGTGATTGGGCCTTCACGCAAAGGCGCTCTGTACTTCTCCCTACGTCCGTTTACCACTCCATACATCGCCGTTAAGTCATAATTTTTACTTTTTGAAACCGATACCGATAATATCCGATATTACATTTAAAGCATTTATCGGCCGTTAATATCGGCAGTCCGATATCATCGGACATCTTTAATTATGTCTGTAGGAGTGTTTTAATGCATATAATGTATTGAAGCTAGCGCCATTGGCATTTGCATTGCTAACACGTTTACAAGAGTCAGTGTTAGTATTTTAAAAAATGTGTTTTTCTATTTGTATTATTTCAGTTTCCTAAATTCACCAAAACGTCCCTTTGAAGTTTTGATTCTGTTTAGCTGAATGGAGAGATAGCTTCCGCAACTGGTGGGTCCATGGAATTGACTTCTATTTTGATTTATCAGCTGTTTTACTGCCATGCTATATGTAAATAAACATTTACAAAATCTTTCATACCGGTTTAGATCTAGGGTTTATAGTCCGTTTGGCTAATATATGTAAAAAATATTTTTTCTTCTAAGATTTAAATAGCCCGGAAAATACAGTAATAGTTTTTTAAAGGCCAATTTGAACTTTAGATGGATTATTTGGGATTTCCTTTTTTTCCTATGGAAACATTGCTTTAAAATACAAATGAATTAATTAGATGTCGATGTGTCCTGCTCTGCTGTACCTCCAGTTTGTCAGAACGCTGGAGCTTCTGTGACGGGGAAGAGGAGGAAGAAGAAGGCGAACTCTGAACTGTGACAGGAGAGTTCCCTTGAACAAGAACCTGGTTGCTGGGTAGGATGTCTGTTGGAACCAAGCTCATGCCGTGGCTCATGCCGTGGCTCAGGGGTGTTAAGTATGAACCGTAGCCCAGACCAGAGTTTGTGCCAAGACCCTGTGTAGGAGGAAATGTTATTCGTGAAGTGAGAAGACAAACACAAGGCGGAAATGTTCTTCCTCCAAAGGAACCATATAAGGTACTTACCACAGTCTGTAGACCGGCTGTCGGGATCATCAGCTGCATCTGCTGGGCGAGCACTGCAGCCGCTGTCTTCTGCTGGATCAAATTGTTGCGCCCGTTTATTTCTAACTGAGTCTTTAAGTGCGAAGGCGGATGAAGGTATTTGCAGTTTTCTCTAGAGCATCGGCCCTGCGTTCAGAGAACGGGAAATAAAGTACATTGTTTAATCAAATTTTTCTCAGCACAGACGTTCTTGAGCAAGGTTCCATCATCAGAATAATCAACCCTCTGCGATCATCACCACACTCCTCCGCGGTGGCGGTGGTGTCATCAGTGTGCGAATCACAGTGACGTGGTAGCGAGGTAGTTCCCTTTAGTGCTGGCTCATGCTTCACACAATGCAGGGAAATTATTGTTTTCCGAACAGTGAAGAATGAACTAGAACTGAAACGGACTTTTAGATTGAGGCAACTGCAGCTTAAGAAAATACATACAGTCAAGTGATGCGGTATATATTACTTAACACATAAGTATATTTGTAAGTAAGTACCGTAAATTTCAGACGGTAAACCGGTACTTTTTTCCTTACATTTTGGACCCTGTGGGTCATAAAAGGTGCGGCTGATTTATGGATTTTTTTAGCTAATTGCCATAATGTTTTGTGGTCAATAGTTGACATTAAACCCAAGCATAGGACTGGAATGGTGTGTTCTTATATGTGCTAAGGCAGTGGTTCTCAAATGGGGGTACTTGAAGGTACGTCAAGGGGTACGTGAGATTTTTTTTTTTAAACATTCTATAAATAGCCACAATTCAAAAAATTTTTTATAAATATACTTATTGAATAATACTTCAACAAAATATGAATGTAAGTTCATAAACTGTGAAAAACAAATACAACAATGCAATATTCAGTGTTGACAGCTAGATTTTTTGTGGACATGTTCCATAAATATTGATGTTAAAGATTTCTTTTTTTGTGAAGAAATGTTTAGAATTAAGTTCATGAATCCAGATGGATCTCTATTACAATCCCCAAAGAGGAAACTTCAAGTTGATGATTACTTCTATGTGTAGAAATCTTTATAATTTAATCACTTGTTTATTTTTCAACAAGATTTCAGTTATTTTTATATCTTTTTTCCCAAATAGTTCAAGAAAGACCACTACAAATTAGCAATATTTTGCACTGTTACACAATTTAATAAATCAGAAACTGATGACATAGTGCTGTATTTTACTTCTTTATCTCTTTTTTTCAACCAAAAATGCTTTGCTCTGATTAGGGGGTACTTGAATTAAAAAAATGTTCACAGGGGGTACATCACTGAAAAAAGGTTGAGAACCACTGTGCTAAGGTGCCATCTTTTAGACGAGTTCGCTGACTGCAGATGCTGTGAGTTGAAAATGTACTTCCTGTTTTGCCTCAAACCATAAGTAAAACCGTCCATTGTGTTTCTGCTCAAAAAGATTATTTTTTCATCACTCCAAGGAACGTTCGTAAGTTTTACAATGTGACTAAAACAATTTAGTTACCAAAACAGTCCCATATGTAATGTTCGTAAGAGTGTTTTCATGCATATTTGTCTGTGCTATCATATTGTTATGAAGCTGACGTTGTTTGAATTAGCTAATATGCTAACCCGTTTACCAGTGTACGTGTTAATATTATTAACTAAAAAAGGCATTATTTTTGTATTGTTTCTGTTTCCCAAATTTCCCCCTAAATGTATTAAAATGTAACTGTGGAGGGTATTAGTAAACTTCAACACTTTACTAATACCCTCCTCCATTCACATCCCATCTCCCCGGATTATAAACAACTCAAATGTACTTCTAATGTATATACTTGTTCTTATGCTATGTGAACTCACTATGTTCTCTGCTCGCTGTACATATCCTACTAAATAAGACCTACACTGTTTCAATGTCCACATTTCTCTGTTGATGCAATTGTTGATGACTGAAGTTCTGATATCAACCAAAGCTCCTCATCCCACCCCTGGATTGTAAATAATGTAAATAATTCAATGAACATACTATGATGATTAACTTGTGTGATGACTGTATTATGTTGATAGTATATATTTGTACCATGAATTGATTAACGTGGACCCCGACTTAAACAAGTTGAAAAACGTATTCGGGTGTTACCATTTAGTGGTCAATTGTACGGAATATGTACTGAACTGTGCAATCTACTAATAAAAGTATCAATCAATCAATCAAAAATTATTGAGTATGTTTAGCTGATTGGAGAGCTAGCTTCGCAGCTGCGATGACTTCTGTTGTTAGATCAACCATTTTACTGCATTGTTACAGACACCATTTGGAAACAATTAAGTATTTAAATAAACATTTACAAAATGTTTGTGTATAAATAACACATTAAACAAAATATATAGTATGTCTGTGGCTTACTGTCCGGTGGGCTCTATAGTCCAGAAAATACGGTAATATACGAGTGGCCCAAAAATTTGGATGATAAAATAAACACTACAGAACATGAATAGATACTAGGGTTGCAAGATACAGACTATATACAATATAAATTTGGTTGACAATAGACTGCTTTTAACACTATTGTTATGTTGTGATAATGGATGTTGATGACATGTTATAGCTGTGTCGGTGTGTCCCTCAAATTTGACAAAAGAATCAATGCATCCTTAACGCAATGTAGCAGATTGACTAAACGTCCTTCAATCCTCGCCTCCATGGCAGCAGATACACTGTTTTCTTACAAGTATGATTATTACTTGAGGACAAAGAAAAGCAAACCATGCTACATTATACCGTAGTAGGATGCAATAAGCCATGCTAACAACTAAGCTAGAGCTCTTGAATATAAATAGAGGTGTATGGAAATAGCATAAAGAGGAGGATGACAATATAATGTAACCTGGACAATGATGTACAGAACAGAGGTTCATGTTTTTTTGTTTTGTTTTAAGTGATTCTGTTTGTTCTTGACAAAACTTCTCTATCTTCCAGCTATTGGTTTCTGGTGGCCAGTGAAAAATTAATAAATACAGAACGCGTTACTTTATAAAACGTAATGTTTACATTGATAAAACACATTCAAAAGCTGCTATTGCCGATAATCGAACCCATGTCATGTCTGGAGCGGAGACAGCACGTCTTCATTAAAGACGTACTTTAATAAATCTGAGATATGCCCGCGGACAGAAATCTACTAATTGTGCAATGTGCAAATATTAGGAGGAAAACGGCGGCTTTTAAAGAGAGAAAGACTGGAGCAAAGGCGCCAAGCAAGTGTGACGTCAGGCTCGCTGAAGCCCTCGCTGTTGGTCGCAGACATGTAAAAAAAAAAGAGTCTCCAAACACAAGTACAGTCTCTAATAATGAAATAAAAAATGCTATATTTGTTGCTAGTCGTTTTCAAAAAAGCACAAGTCACTAAAAAGATTGAAGAAGTCTTTAAAAATTCTCAACAAAGTACGATGTACAATAAACAGCAACAATGGAAAAATGGAGCAACACGATATAGGAAAGTATATAAAGTACAGGCCAAAAGTTTGGACACACCTCGTTCAATGAGTTTTCTTTATTTTCATGACATTGTAAATTGTCACTGAAGGCATCAAAACTATGAATTAACACACGTGGAGTTATGTACTTAACAAAAAAAAGGTAAAATAACTGAAAACATGTTTTTAATTCTAGTCTCTTCAAAATAGCCAATCTTTGCTCTGATTGCTGCTTTGCACTCTCTTTGCATTTTGATGAGTTTTAAGCACCCCTGTGAAGTGAAAACCATTTCAGGTGACTACCTCTTGAAACTCATCGAGAGAACGCCAAGAGTGTGCCAAAAAGTAATCAGAGGAAAAGGTGGCTATTTTGAAGAAATTAGAGTACTAAACATGTTTTCAGTTATTTCACCATTTTTGTTAAGTACATAACTCCACGTGTGTTCATTCATAGTTGTGATGCCTTCAGTGACAATGTACAATGTGAATTCTCATGAAAATAAAGAAAACACATTGAATGAGAAGGTGTGTCCAAACTTTCGGCCTGTAACAGATGTTTAAAGGCCTACTGAAAGCCACTACTACCCACCACACAGTCTGATAGTTTATATATCAATGATGAAATATTAACATTGCAACACATGCCAATACGGCCGGTTTAGTTTACTAAATTACAATTTTAAATTTCCCGCGGGGTTTCTTATTGAAAACGTCGCGGAATGATAACGCGTGTTTGTAACGTTATTGGTTGGAGAGGACCTTTTAGCTCAGCACCACTTACGGCTAAAAGTCGTCTCTTTTCATCGCATAATTACACAGTAATTCGGACATCTGTGTTGCTGAATCTTTTGCAATTTGTTCAATTAATAATGGAGACTACAAATAAGAATGCTGTTGGTGGAAAGTGGTAGATTGCAGCTGCCGTTAGCACCGAGACACAGCCGGTGTGTCTTTGTTTTTGTTGTGAAGCTTTTACAACACAGCGGTCAAGCAAAAATGTTTCTCTACCAGCAAGTTTTTGGATGTGAAAATTGTAATATTAAGTCAGCTCTTACCGGAGACTAGAGCGGAATATTCGGCGACCTCATCCTGCAGCTCAAAAAGGCAGCTGTGATCTTGGCTCCTCATCGGCTTCTCTGAGAGACACGTACTGGTGTTCACCGCAGCCATCCAACTTTCAGGTATGACTTTACTCATCTAATCTCACTAAAATACTATTAACACAATAAGCAGATAAGGGATTTTCCAGAATTATCCTAGTAAATGTGTTTGAAATGCAACCACTGCCGCCGCCCGGAGCCGTCGCTTTTTCTTTTTTTTCTTTTTTTTAGGGCCTCACTAACTTTACTCATCCAAGAATCTTTCATCCTTGCTCAAATTAATGGGGAAATTGTCGCTTTCTCGGTCCAAATAGCTCTTACTGCTGGAGGCTCCCATTATAAACAATGTGAGGAGCCCTCACACCGGTGACGTCACACGCACATCGTCTGCTACTTCCGCTACAGGCAAGGCTTTTTTATTAGAGACCAAAAGTTGCGAACTTTATCGTCGATGTTCTCTACTGAATCCTTTCAGCAAAAATATGGCAATATCACGAAATGATCAAGTATGACACATAGAATGAACCTGCTATCCCCGTTTAAATAAGAACATTTCATTTCAGTAAGCCTTTAACTTTTTCTTTGCCTTTCTAAAGAAAATATATGCATCACCGTTGTTTGTGCAAATTATATGACAAGTTCATATTGATTATGCTTCTAGCCACGCCCCCTACGCCACATGTATAATGACACTCTGGGGGAAACCCTGTATCTATTTGTGCATTTGAGTGTGGAATTTTTACAAAATGTCCCTAAGGTTGTCACCAGAATGTATGTTTAGAGGGCTTGTGAGATCAATACATAAAGGCTTTTAGGTGTCTTAATAGTCGTGACCTCAAGAGCAGTGTTGCTAACAATACATCCTGAGGGAGGTCAGTGGTGGATGTTTGCCGCTTATGACAGTCATGGGATGCTCATTGCAGGATCACATGGCAAGCAGATGCCATTAGCGCACAAAGCAAAACATCTTGGAGAGCCCGGCTACGGGGGCCAATTCTGACAACCATTTGAAACTGAACAACGTGCTCTTCTTACCTTTAGCGAGTCAAAGCAGGCGATGACCCTCCCGTTTTCCACTTGGCAGCTCTTTGGCGGATGAGCAAATTTGCACTCCTCATCGCTGCGTGAACAATTTCCCCGTTGAAACTGTCGACACACCTCCAGGGTGAGCCATTTTGTGTCTCTTCCCGATGCAAGGTTCAGCGACGCCATGTCAATGTCGATCATAAACCGCTTTTTATTATTATAAGACAATCTCGGTGTGCCGAAAGCAGAAGGCAGATCACAGGATTTGGATGTGTGCTCAAAGTCCTCTCCTAAAACAAGCTTATGAGTGCTCCATTAGCTGGAGCAGAAGGATCAGATGGAGGGTCACTGAGGCGGAGATGACCCATCAGTCAGATACCGCCAGTCATTGGCTTTTCTTTGGAAACTCTGCAAGGCTGCTTGCTTTTTCAGACCATTACTTAACTTTGATGGTGTGCAGAAAAGCGGCCCCAAGGTAAGCTGTGATCTTTTCGCTGGCCCCAAGAAAAAAACGGGGTTTCCATGTGCAGCAACCGACTTCTTCTCAAAGGCACATTAGGTTGGTGAGCTAAAAGACATAAAAAAAAAACATGATTACCATATTTTTCGGACTATAAGTCGCTCCGGAGTATAAGTCGCACCGGCCGAAAATGCATAATAAAGAAGGAAAAAGATATATATAAGTCGCACTGGAGTATAAATCGCACTTTTGGGGGAAATTTATTTGATAAATTCCCAAAACTAAGAATAGACATTTGAAAGGCCATTTAAAGTAAAGAAAGAATAGTGAACAACAGGCTGAATAAGTGTACATTATATGACGCATAAATAACCAACTGAGAACGTGCCTGCTATGTTAACCTAACATATTATGGTAAGAGTCATTCAAATAACTATAACATATAGAACATGCTACACGTCTACCAAACAATCTGTCACTCCTAATCGCTTAATCCCATGAAATCTTATACATTTAGTCTCTTACGTGAATGAGATAAATAATATTATTTGATATTTTATGGTAATGTGTTAATAATTTCACACATAATTCGCTCCTAAGTTGCACCCCTGGCCAAACTATGAGAAAAAAACGGCAATTTCTAGTCCGAAAAATACGGTACTTGCCCATTGATCTTTTAAAAGTAAATACAGCTGGATACAAATACATTAAGAGTTATTTTCTGGCAACAAAATTGATACAAGAACGTGCAACAGGCTATAGATAATCTTAGTGTTATAAACATACAGTGTTCATATCCCTGATCCTATAGCACAATTGTAAAGAACGTCAAACAACCTGGAACATTCTCAAAACAAAATTATAAATATAGAACATTTAGAATGGATCCTGTAATCCAGAGTTCCCCAATCTTTTTTCCACCAGGCACCGCTTTAGTGTTATTTTCACGCACCGGCTTTCTACGTGTGGCAGATAAAAACATGGAGTGTTTTATCACTTTTATGCAGATAACTGCCAAATTTATATGCCGATTTCAAAAAGCCACGGCCCCCTTACACCCCTTCTTAACTGTCTATGTGACGTCAAGGCTTGGTTAGCCCAGAATTTTTTAATAATGAATGAGGGAAAAACGGAAATTTTAGTTTTTGGTCCGGCCCTCACTGACTTGGGACCATTGCAAAATGATGTGCGTCCCAAAGTCACCAGCCTTGGCGTCACTATAGACAGCCATTTTAAACTAGACAAACAAGTCAATGGCGTTTTAAAATCGTGTTTTTATCACCTTCGTCTTTTAGTAAAGGTTAAACCGTTTTTATCTTTTAACCTTTTTGAACAAGTCGTGCATGCTTTTATTTCAAGTGGCCTGGACTACTGCAATGCACTTTATGCTGGCATTAGCCAAAAAGCTCTCTCCCGGTTGCAGTTAGTCCAGAACGCGGCAGCACGACTTTTAACAAAGGCCAGGAAACGCCAGCGTATAACACCAATTCTTCAGAGTTTGCACTGGCTCCCTGTTCATTTTAGAATTGAATTTAAACCATTGCTGTTTGTTTTTAAATCTTTACATGGACTGACACCTCAATACATCTCGGACCTCATCCAAATTTACATCCCTGCACGCGCTCTGAGGTCCGAGAGCCAGTTCCAGCTAGTGGTGCCCAAGACCAGACTTAAGACCAGGGGAGACAGGGCCTTCTCTGTGGTCGGTCCTAAGCTCTGGAACACTCTGCCGCTCCATGTTCAAACTGCTTCCACAGTGGAGTGTTTTAAGTCGCGTCTTAAGACCCACTTTTATTCTTTGGCTTTTAACACTACGTGAGTTGTGTGGTCCTCTGTTCTCTGTTGTCCTCTGTGTTTTTTATACACTTTGATTTTTATTTTACTGTTTTAATTGATTTTACCTTTTAAAATGGTTTTTAATCATATTTGTTTTTATATTGTTTTTATTGGTTTTATTTGTACTCATTTTTTGTTTTATTCAGTCATTGGTGGAGCATAATATTGTTTTTAACATGGCTGTGCAGCACTTTGGAAACGTTATTGTTGTTTAAATGTGCTATTTAAATAAAGTGGATTGGATTGGATTGAAAAACAGCAAAAAAATGAGCATGAAATATTAGCCGTTGGCTACCATCTGGCACAATAACATTTTATATGTCCATTAATGTGCATTGTCCCACATACTATAACAAAAGAGTTGTAATATACATCTATTAACAAGCTTATTGGTGTGTTAAGTCGGACAGGCGGATGTTAATTTGAAGAAAATGCGGTAGATTTAATGATAGTCAATGACTATCTCTTTACACCGCAATTCCACCTACAACAAAGAATAGACCCCTAATAAAAATCCCTTTCAATCAAAAGTGGACCAGGAAATTTGATTTTTGACAGTAAATGTGTGTTGTTGTTTTTCAGAACTTAAAACACTTTGTAAAATATTACACTCTGTTCTTTGATCAAAATTAACATCAAATAATTGTGTACTTCACAATATCATCAACAAATTGCCGAGCAATTTAGAGTGACACATATACACGGATGTGTCGACATAAATTGATTGTGGCTGAAAGCGCAATAAAAACCCAGCTCTAAGATTTAGTCAATATTTGTAATTATCTTTACAACAGCCCCGTTGTGATCACATGTTGTTAGTTTGAGCGTAACTGTTACACTCTTTGTCCTCAGGCACACATACAGTGCTTTCATAAAGTCCATAATAAAGGGTAGAGAAAGCAAGATATGTACAAATTCATTACAACAGCTAACCGTTACAAATCTCCACCCGTTCGAGCAACAAAATATGATGTGTTCAGTATGCACGTTTCGCACAGACAAAATAGATTTAATCAGGCTCTTCTAATTGCCTCATATAGCTGGCATGTTGGAATGAATATTGACATAAAATGACTGATGAATCTGTTGTCTGTTTAAGCAAAAAAAAAAATGCATTGCTTCCAACAAACACTTGCCTAATAAACTAGGTTGATTAAGATAAGCTGTTTGAATGAACTAATACTGTCTGCAGAGCAGGAGCAGACATGGCATCAGCAAAACTGACATTTAAAATAGGGTTTATAGAGAATGTGTAAAACTGCTTAATATTTAATCAGTGATCAAATCATAGAGATCTACTGACAAGTAATAGAGTGCCCTTTTTGGAGGAGAAAATTGCAGGGCCAAAAAACAACATGAATTTTCTGTATAATGTAGCTTACTTTCATTTGAAATAAATGACTACTTCAACAATCTAGCATTAAATGCTTTGTATAAAGCCACAAAAACCAGACAGCCATAGTTGACATTAGGGCTGGGCGATATGGACGAAAAAGTACATTTTGATATATTTTTACTTAAACTCGATATTTGATATATATCTCAATATATTTTCCGGTGAACAATATTTATATAGAATATTCATATTTGAGCAAAATACACTGAAATTTAAGTGAATGACAACAGTACTGTAAGCAGTCAGTGGCACTTTTATTAACCCAGTTAGTCAGGATGTGTATTAACAGCACAGAAAATAAACTGTTAAAGTAGCACAGAAAACATAACATAAATGAAATAGAAAAATATTCCTTCTACGTAAAATAAATAACATACCTGTGCAAATCAATCAATCAATGAATCAATGTTTACTTATATAGCCCTGAATCACTAGTGTCTCAAAGGGCTGCACAAACCACAACACAAACCACTACGACATCCTCGGTAGGCCCACATAAGGGCAAGGAAAACTCACACCCAGTGGAACGTCGGTGACAATGATGACTATGACAACCTTGGAGAGGACGAAAGCAATGGATGTAGAGCGGGTCTAACATGATACTGTGAAAGTTCAATCCATAATGGATCGAACACAGTCGCGAGAGTCCAGTCCAAAGCGGATCCAACACAGCAGCGAGAGTCCTGTTCACAGCGGAGCCAGCAGGAAACCATCCCAAGCGGAGGCGGATCAGCAGCGCAGAAATGTCCCCAGCCGATACACAGGCAAGCAGTACATGGCCACCGGATCGCACCGGACCCCCTCCACAAGGGAGAGTGGGACATAGGAGAAAAAGAAAAGAAACGGCAGATCAACTGGTCTAAAAAGGGAGTCTATTTAAAGGCTAGAGTATACAAATGAGTTTTAAGGTGAGACTTAAATGCTTCTACTGAGGTGGTATCTCGAACTGTTACCGGGAGGGCATTCCAGAGTACTGGAGCCCGAACGGAAAACGCTCTATGGCCCGCAGACTTTTTTTGGGCTTTGGGAATCACTAACAAGCCGGAGTCCTTTGAACGCATATTTCTTGCCGGGACATATGGTACAATACAATCGGCAAGATAGAATGGAGCTAGACCGTGTAGTATTTTATACGTAAGTAGTAAAACCTTAAAGTCACATCTTAAGTGCACAGGAAGCCAGTGCAGGTGAGCCAGTACAGGCGTAATGTGAGCAAACTTTCTTGTTCTTGTCAAAAGTCTAGCAGCCGCATTTTGTACCAACTGTAATCTTTTAATGCTAGACATGGGGAGACCCGAAAATAATACGTTACAGTAATCGAGACGAGACGTAACAAACGCATGGATAATGATCTCAGCATCTTTAGTGGACAGAATGGAGTGAATTTTAGCGATATCACGGAGATGAAAGAAGGCCGTTTTAGTAACGCTTTTAATGTGTGACTCAAAGGAGAGAGTTGGGTCGAAGATAATACCCAGATTCTTTACCGCGTCGCCTTGTTTAATTGTTTGGTTGTCAAATGTTAGAGTTGTATTATTAAATAGAGGTCGGTGTCTAGCAGGACCGATAATCAGCATTTCCGTTTTTTTGGCGTTGAGTTGCAAAAAGTTAGCGGACATCCATTGTTTAATTTCATTAAGACAAATAATAATAAAAATAAAAAATAATACAAAATGTATCAAACTCAGATAAAAAATACACTTGCAGGCAGGCGCTTTTTAATTCCCAGTCGACGATGTAATGGACTGTCACACACGTACGGTTCTGGTCAGTACCAAGTAAGTGACTTGACTTAATTGTGAGACTATGATCTTGTTGTTTGTTTCAAAATGATTCAACGTTGAAATATAAACAGTAGAAATACCTAACAAAATGTCAGCTGCTGTCTTGTTGTAAAACACCAATGAAAATTAAATATCGCATTTAGACTGGCTATATTGTTGCAAAATTCATCACGTCTGCCACAATCATGTGTGTTCTTAAATGTGTATGCCACCTCTTCCAGTTTTGATTTGGGCTTAAATGGTAAACGACACAAATGAATGTGTTATCCAGATGCATACATTTGACCAAATGTGGCCAAGTAGACGCTTTGTGGGTTTCCTGGACGTCGTCTACATCGCTAAAAGAAAAATCTAAAGAAGAGAATCCCTCTGCCATCTTCCACTATTTTTTTTAATATATAAATCGCCCACTTGAAAATTCCCTCTTCTCTTCTACGACTCTCTTGTCTCTTGTTGTACCATGAATTGATTTACGTGGACCCCGACTTAAGCAACTTGAAAAACTTATTCAGGTGTTACCATTTAGTGGTCAATTGTACGGAATATATACTGTACTGTGCATTCTACTAATGAAAGTTTCAATCAATCAATCAAGTCATTTGGGAAATATGTTGTGATTTCCCTTCCTGGTTCCATGACCTGCCCGATGTTGCCTTTGATTGGCCTAATCTCAACCAATTGTGACTCATCATAGAAAACAACCAACCAATCCTGGATGTTCTTATACGTGCAAGCATGTCTTGGAAGGAGGAAGGGGAGGGGGTTAGTAGACCATGGAGGGAAGTGGGGGAGAACAAGGAACACAACAAATAAGCGGCGTTTGGTCATTTTAACGCGAAATACATTATATTGATATTATATTTTCTTAATTCATATCTTGTTTAAAAATATATCGATTTTTCTTACAAACTCGAGTATATTCTATGTATCACCTAGCTCTAGTTGACATTACGTGTTATGTTGTTTTGGCAGCAAACTAGTTGAGACTGAATCCGCAGCACCTCTACTGGTCACAGCCAAGTAGTGCACCCCAATTGTAAACTATCCATAAAATTAGAATGGACACTCAATGTGTTAGCAACTTGCACTTCAATAAATATGTAAGAGGTATTATTAATTGGAAAACCTGTCGGATGGTTCGTTTTCTTGTTGCCATCATTTTCCCGAAAAATTGCCATATTGACCTCGTTGATGGGCTCATCCTCCTCATTGGGTTTGGAGCTGCAATACTCCCACTAAGTGACATTTTATTTTGCAGTCATCTTTCGCCTCCTAATTTTGGTCACTTTACGGTGCTTCTAACTAGCGACTCGCGAGGTGCTGTCGCTGAACCAAGAGTGCTTTAATTAACAGTCTCCACCCCGCCTCCACCCACAGAAAAAAAGATTATGGATGATTGACAAGAGGGTTCACTTCGATCATTTAATTCTTCTATTTAACAAAACACACCCAGGTGCTTAGAGGAATGCACGGACTGAACCCTCCTGTGCCTTATTTGAAAGCAAAAAAACAAAGAAATCAAAACACACAGACATGACAATTTATCGATGCCAGCAAAACGATCAAGTTCATTTTCGTTTATTATTTGATTTACTGAATATTGGCCGAGGCCTTTGTGCCAGTCTTGTCTTTTGTTGCACTCTACAAAGTGTTTACACTCTTAGGGCCTGATCTACTAAAGGTGTGCGTATATTAAAACACGTGCAATATGTATAGCTCACACAGAAGAGTGTGTCTCTTAAGTGAGCAAAATAGAGAGCACAATCCATTTAGCTTGTCTGTCTTCATGAATATATTGTATGCTGATTAACAGAACGCCCATCATACTGGAAGGAGAACATGCAGATACAATTATTTAGCACACATAGTGTGATTCATCATGGATGAAACTGTTCTGCGGCCGCTTTTTTTCATCCGTGCAAACGGGCAGTTGTGCAGAAATGGCTTTGAGAAAGAAGGCGATTGTGCTTTGTCCTACATAAGCTTGTCAACATAAATCCATCCATCCATTTTCTACCGCTTATTCCCTTTCGGGGTCACGGGGGGCGCTGGCGCCTATCTCAGCTACAATCGGGCGGAAGGCGGGGTACACCCTGGACAAGTCGCCACCTCATCGCAGGGCCAACACAGATAGACAGACAACACTCACACTCACATTCACACACTAGGGCCAATTTAGTGTTGCCAATCAACCTATCCCCAGGTGCATGTCTTTGGAAGTGGGAGGAAGCCGGAGTACCCGGAGGGAACCCACGCATTCACGGGGAGAACATCCAAACCTCACACAGAAAGATCCTCAGCCTGGAATTGAACCCAGGACTGCAGGACCTTCGTATTGTGAGGCAGACGCACTAACCCCTCTTCCACCGTGAAGCCCGTCAACATAAATGGACTGTCATAAAATAAAAAGTATTAGACATACTGTCTATTCAGCAATATCATTTTCTAATTTTATAGCTGACGGATGTCTTAAGGGGCTGATTAAAAAAAAATTGATGCATTTTTGTGTATGCTCGCATTTTTTGTAATGACATTGTTTTGTTTTTTTAATACATACTGTATGAAAAAAGCTTCTTGCAAAATCCATGTATTACGTCTGGAGTGCACGCTCGCAGCTCTAAATGCGAGCGTGCACCTTTGGCGCGCTAAAAAAAAACAGGGCTCCATTGTAGATGGACTGCTTCTAAAATGTCTAGACAAAGGTAGGAGCTTGATAACATGAACGTGCAGTAAGGAGTGTCTCCATGTTGACAGCAAGTAGGACATGCAAACACTTCATTTAAATAAGGCGGTCTGCACCATGTTTGCAGTTGTTACCCATTGTACACACAGTCTTAGTAGATCACACGCAAGGCACCCATTAATTTTAACCACAACTTTATAGTTTGCACTAGTTTGGCGATGTGGCAAGAAAAAAAAAAGATCACAATTAATTTTTTCATATCATCCAAACTCTATTAATATCACAACTGATTTAGGGCCATCGTTTTGCTTCTTTTTAGGTACATTTTGTAAGGGTAAAAAGAACAATTTTTTTCCCTCTCAGTTATTTTTTTTTTTTTTGGCTTGTCATTACAAACATTCTGCAGTAAACAACGTATAATTGGTGTTGGAAATACTATAAGACTTTTATTTCAAATGATCATTTACTATACAACACTTTTAATGAGAAATTATTATTTATATTCTTTGATTACTTGTATGCATCAGTACTTCTCACCTGTGTTTTGTCAAACAAGCGGTGACCCAGATAGTGGAGTATTTAAAACTCAAATTCTGTGTCTTATATTGAATGAAAATAGTTTGTTTAAAGTGCAGTTTAAATTTGACGTTATGTTTTTATTTGTGTACCAACAAATAAAACCAGTTTCATGATTATTTCAGGAACAAAATGTTTTTTTATCCACAAACAAACAAAAAGAACACAGAGTGTTTTTTTTAATACAGGTACAGTTGTGTTTGTTACTCCAACAACAGGGACATATTTTTTTAGGGCACGTTATATTAGAGGAGTGGAATCATTCCAGACACATAAACAAAAAATCTGATTAAAACATATTTATATATAAAAATGCTTTTTCTGATTTAATTAGTGGGTGTGTTGTAGTGTTGTCCCGACACCAACATTTTGGTAGCTGTACCAAAAATTATTTCGATACTTTTCGGTACTTTTCAATACTTTTCTAAATAAAGGGGGCCACAAAAAAATTGCAATATTGGCTTTATTTTAACAAAAAAATCTTACGGTACATTAAACATATGTTTCTTATTGCAAGTTTGTCCTTACTTAAAATAGTGGACATACTATAAAACTTGTCTTTTAGTAGTAAGTAAACAAACAAAGGCTCTTAATTTAGTCTGCTGGGGCATGCAGTAACATATTGTGTCATTTTCCTTTCCATTATTTTGTCAAAATTACTAAGGACAAGTGGTAGAAAATGTATTATTAATCTACTTGTTAATTCACTGTTAATACTTACTTTCTCTTTTAACATGTTCTATCAACACTTCTGTTAAAATGTAATAATAATGTATCATTCCGTTGTTTGGATGCTTTACATTAGTTTTGTATGATACCACAAATTTGGGCATCAATCCGATACCAAGTCGTTAAAGGATAGTACATTGGTCATATTCAAAGTCCTTATGTGTCCAGGGACATATTTCCTGAGTTTATAAACATTATATGAATTAAAAAAAAAAAAAAAAAAAAAAAAGAATCATAGTAGTATCGACTAGATACGCGCCTGTGCTCGATATCATTACAGTGGATGTTAGGTGTAGATCCACCAAAGGTGTTTGTTTACATGTTGACGCCGGTGAGCTACGGTGTGTAGTGAAGCATGTTTAGAGATTCCTCATCCTGCAGGGATGATACTTGTAAGAAACGTACTTTATTTGTTGCCATGGAGACAAGGATTTGTGATTTAGAAGTAGCTACAACACTGCCAACTGGGGCTGGACTTTAGCCGCTAGCTAGCTTACCATGTCTTAAAGCACTTCTTTCGATGGGCGTTTCAATGTTATAACTTCACCTTTATCGTTAGTTTTTAAGCGGAAATGCGTCCGTTCTCCATTTTCTTTCTACACACTGTGTATGTGTGTAAGTACTCCGTGATTGTGTGCTGCCGAACATGCTCATCTACTCGTAAACCAGCAATGACACGATGTGACGATGATGTGGGCGCAGGGCCGTATGGTACTGAATATGATTAATTAGTATCGCGGTACTATACTAATACCAGTAAACCGTACAACCCTAGTGTGTTGATTCTCCTAGTCGGTACCAAAACAGTCACATAGACGTTCTCTGAGTGCCTGCCAGTCCACATTTGGGGCAGGATTACTAGTGAGCTGCAGAAGATAGTGAAAGTAAAGATCACACACACGGGATTACAGTCAATAAAGGTGGATTGTTCCGTGCAGGATAATACCAAGCATCGTTGCTTCCCTACTGTTTACTATTTCTAACAGACTTTTCTGCCATGTTCGATCGAGGAAATATGCAAAGAGCTATTCGCCATGATCAAACTCGATTTAATCGCGATCAAGGATCAAAATCATATAATCAGCCAGCTCTAGTTTGCACACAAGGTCCAGCGCCGAGATCAGGCCCCAAGTTTTGTACCTATTACACAATAGCTGTTTGATTCTGATGTAAATCATAGTTGTGGTTTTCATTACCAACTTTGGAGGTGTTGAAATCATGTAATATCTCTAATTCTAATAAATAGCATGCACTGTATATGGAATATCCAATGGAAATTCACATCGAGCCAGTCTGTTTTGAAAAGTGGAGCCTTACTTTAGAGTAGGGGTAGGGAACCTATGGCTCTCGAGGCAAATGGGGTTCTTTTGATGACTGCATCTGGCTCTCAGATAAATATTTGCTTAACACGATAAGTAATGAATAGTTCCGCTGGTAATCAGTGTTAGAGAAGATGTTCAAAATAATCAATCAATGTTTACTTATACTTATATAGCCCTAAATCACTAGTGTCTCAAAGGGCTGCACAAACCACAACACAAACCACTACGACATCCTCGTTAGGCCCACATAAGGGCAAGGAAAACTCACACCCAGTGGGACGTCGGTGACAATGATGACTATGAGAACCTCGGAGAGGACGAAAGCAATGGATTGCATTTTAATCCATCCATCCGTTTTCTACCGCACCTGTTCAAGAAATCGCATTAATGGTAAGAAGAATTGTATTTATTATCGGTTAGCTTCAGAATACCAATGTCATTAAAAAGAATATGAGACTTATTATACTCTGAAAATGTTGATCTTACTTAAAAATGCACGCTTGTAGTTGTATTCAGTGGTAATAAAATATTATATGGCTCTCACGGAAATACGATTTTAAATATTTGGCTTTCATGGCTCTCTCAGCCAAAAAGGTTCCTGACCCCTGCTTTAGAGCATGCTTGCTTTGTTTGCATGGAAAACTGTATCATTACCTTGAGGCAGTTTGCCACGAATACGCCTGTTTGTCCGCCAAATAAGTTGACCCGGTGCAGTGATCTCATGTGGCAAAAAAGTTATTAAAATATGGTATCGTTTGATTTTATGCAAATTTGTAATCAGTAGTAGCCTACCAGCGAAATTCGGTCAGTGCTAAAAGAAGTAAAGAATTGGGTGCCCATCCCTAATTAAGACTAATCACTAATCCTAACATCGGCAGCAAATTCCACAAAATGCAACAATCATTTATATAACTTGTAGGTTATTTTAAAAATGTATTTGTTGTTCTCCCTAATTGAATCTTTACCCCTAATAAACACATGGACACTTCTGCAGTTGAGTAAAGAAAAGCCATTGGGAACTTTATGAGAACCACAGGCTACAAGCGTAGTAGGACGTCAAATAAAAGGCAACAATGTCCCATTAATTGTGACTGGGTGTGCCACAATTAGACACCCTTCACAGTAGTGCGTCAAGTAGGTTTACTTTAGGTTAAGACAAAGTCTAAAGACTATGTGACTTAGTCAAACACGGGACAGGATGCACAGTCCTCTACACTTTGTCTTGACACACACAGGAAGTTGACAGTTCCACTGGAAAAAATGTATTTGTGGTATTTTAAAGTGTATTGTAAGAAGTTACTCTAGTGGAAAATAGGGCGTAGCTAACATCAAGACTGAATTAGGCTTAAGATTTGGCTGATCGTGGACTAAGACCTTACTGTCGCATGCCATCGTGAAATCCCATCGCACACAAGAGAACATTCCTTTGGGCACATAAGTCAGGAAATGAGTCCAGCCAACCTACCTTAGTGCTCTCACTTAAAGGCAGCACTTCCAAATGTAGGATTGGGGGGGAAAAAAACCTTTAAAAGATACGCACGGTCAAAGCCGATCCATCTCTTTACCTAAAGTATCTGTACTCTGGACATTTTCTCCTCAACAACAGTGAAACCAGAGCGTCCCATGAACTCCAGGCTGCAACATTCCCAGCCTTCCCCCCCTTCCTGCCTGGAAGGCCCTCCCAGTGTGGGATTAGCCAATGGGAAAGGAGAACAGAATACACAGTCAAGAGTGAAAGCCGGATAAACAGCTTGCAGCAAAACACTGCTGGCTGGAATAAAACTTCCTTCAGAAGGGAGGACGGATAGAAGAACGGGAGGAGAGGAAGTAAAAAAATAATTGTCGTATCTTTTTTGCAGTTGTATTCCTTTTTTATTATTGTTATTATTTTGTGTATTGTTCCCACACTACCATTGCTTTTTTGTGTCACTTTTGATATGGTTTTGTCTTGGCTTACTTGCTTTTTTGCATCTGATCAAGCCACAACAATCTGACTTTCTTCTTCTTTTTTAAGTGTGAACAGCGGGGAGGTCCCTGGGAGGTAATCTCGTGATCACTTCCTGAGGATCCTTGATGCCGAGGAATATTCATCCATCTTGCTATGGTCTGGATCGTCGGCTGATCCTGAGCCAGTGCGGAATGAATGGATATATACAATATCTGGGTACTTTTTCCTAATAATGTCTATACCAGTGGTTCTTAACTTTGTTGGAGGTACCAAACCTTACCGGTTTCATATGCGCATTCACGGAACCCTTCTTTAGTGAAAAATTATTTTATTTTTTCAATTTCAAGACAGTTATATATACAATTTTATGTTTTTGGTAACACTTTAGTATGGGGAACATACTCTAAGTAACAGAGACTTAGTTTAAGAGTTATTTGGACACTAGGGGAACATATTCTAAGTAACAAAGACTTAATTTAAAGTTAATTGGTTAGGGTTAGAGGGTTAGGGTTATAATAAGGCCATGCCGAGAATAAGACATTAATAAGTACTTAATGACTAGTTAAGAGCCAATATGTTACTAATTTGCATGTTAATAAGCAACTAATTAATGGTGAATATGTTCCCCATACTAAAGTGTTACCATGGTTTTTTTTACTGGTGCACAAAATGAACTGTACATGAACGTCACCTTGTTCAAACAACAAAACCAACACAGTGCATAAACTCAAAACAAGTTACACACCTGCAAATCAGTGTGACGTCTGCTCCTGCCGTATCCATAATACGCTGATAGGGAGAAGTTTTTATTTACAAGATGAGTCGGGTGTTTTGACCTCCATCGAACCATGAATTGATTAACGTGGACCCCGACTTAAACAAGTTGAAAAACTTATTCGGGTGTTACCATTTAGTGGTCAATTGTACGGAATATGTACTGAACTGTGCAATCTACTAATAAAAGTATCAATCAATCAATCAAAAAAAAAACCTTGAGGCCGACTCACCGAACCCCTATGGTTCGATCGAACCCAGGTTAAGAACCACTGGTCTATACTGTAAACCTTGAGTTGTTAAAGCCCAAGGGCACCTTTCTCCTCAAGTGTGCACATGAGTGTGGATGAGTGGATGTGTGCATGTATGAAGGGTCTGAGTGAGGAAAGTATGATTGTCAAATGTGATTTTATCTGTAAAAGTCAATAAAATATATTTGCAGGAGGAGGGAGGACGGAATGCCTTGCTGCTGGAAATTAAGAATGCATAAGTGTAACATATTTAAAAGAATATACACTATATTACCCAAAGTATTCAGCCACCGATCCAAATGACCAGAATCAGGTGTAAAAATCAAGCACTTAGGCATGGAGACTGTTTCTACAAACTTATGAAAGAATGGGGCGCTCTCAGGAGCTCAGTGATTTCCAACATGGAATTGTCATAGGTTGCCACCTGTGCAACAAATCCAGTCGTGAAATTTCCTCACTCCTAAATATTCCAAATTCAACTGTCGGCTTTATTATAAGAAAATGGAAGAGTTTGGGAACAACAGCAACTCAGCCACCAAGTGGTAGGCCACGTAAACTGACAGAGAGGGGTGAGCGGATGCCGAAGCGCGTAGTGCGAAGAGGTTGCCAACTTTCTGCACAGTCGGTTGTTACAGAGCTCCAAAGTTCATGTGCCCTTCCAATTAGCCCACGTACAGTACGCAGAGAGCTTTATGGAATGGGTTTCCATGGCCGATCAGCTGTGTCTAAGCCATACATCACCAAGTCCAATGCAAAGCGTCGGATGCAGAGGTGTGAAGCACGTTGCTACTGGACTCTAGAGCAGTGGAGACGCGTTCTCTGGAATGATTAAATCACGCTTTTCCATCTGGCAATCTGATGGACCAGTCTGGGTTTGGAGGTTGCCAGGAGAAAGTTGGTGGAGGTGGGATTATGGTGTGGGGTTGTTCTTCAGGATTTGTGCTTCCAGTAAAAGGAACTTCGAATACTCCAGGATACCAAAACATTTTGGATAATTCCATGCTCCCAACTTTATGGGAACAGTATGAAGTGGGCCCATTCCTCTTCCAAAAATGACTGTGCAACAATGCACAAAGCAAAGTCCATAAAGACATGGATGTCAGAGTCTGGTGCGGATGATCTTGACTGGCCTGCACAGAGTCCTGACCTGAACCCGATAGAACACCTTTGGGATGAATTAGAACGGCGACTGAGAGCCAGGTCTTCTCGACCCACATCGGTGTGTGACCTCACCAATGCGCTTTTGGAAGAATGGTGGAAAATTCCTACAAAAACACTCCGCAAACCTTGTGGACAGCCTTCCCGGAAGAGTTGAAGCTCTATTAACTGCAAAAGGTGGACCGACATCATATTGAACCCTATGGGTTAGGAATGGCTTCACGGTGGCAGAGGGGTTAGTGCGTCTGCTTCACAATACAAAGTTCCTGCAGTCCTGGGTTCAAATCCAGGCTCGGGATCTTTCTGTGTGGAGTTTGCATGTTCTCCCCGTGAATGCGTGGGTTCCCTCCGGGTACTCCGGCTTCCTCCCACTTCCAAAGACATGCACCTGGGGATAGGTTGATTGGCAACACTAAATTGGCCCTAGTGTGTGAATGTGAGTGTGAATGTCGTCTGTCTATCTGTGTTGGCCCTGCGATGAGGTGGCGACTTGTTCAGGGTGTACCCCGCCTTCCGCCAGATTGTAGCTGAGATAGGCGCGAGGGCGCCCCGCGACACCAAAAGGGAATAAGCGGTAGAAAATGGATGGATGGATGGGTTAGGAATGGGATGACACTTCAAGTTCATATGTGAGTCAAGGCAGGTGGCCAAATACTTTTGACAATATAGTGTGTGTGTGTGTGCGTATATATATATATATATATATATGTACATCCTTTTCAAGTGTGTGTGACAGTAAGTGTATTCAATGTACACTTCATACGTCTAAATGTCATCAGCAGAACAAATACACCAGGGGTGGACTTCATATTTGCCATGACCAAATAAGGCATTTCCTTTATCAGTTCTCAGGAAGACTGCACATTCACGTACGTTATGACACATATATACTTATAGTATTCATTTATATGAACATGTTACGCTGCATTAGCGTGCCAGCCTAAAACATACACTTACACCTAATCAGGATTATTATTTTTGAATAATTAGACGTTTGCTTAAAGGCCTACTGAAACCCACTACTACCGACCACGCAGTCTGATAGTTTATATAACAATGATGAAATCTTAACATTTCAACACATGCCAATACGGCCTTTTTAATTTACTAAATTGCAATTTTAAATTTACCGCAAAGTGTCCTGTTGAAAAGGTTGCGGTATGATGATGCGTGTGTTTGACAGCCCGATGGAAGCTATAAGTAGTCTGCTTTAATCGCATAATTACACAGTATTCTGGACATCTGTGTTGCTGAATCTTTTGCAATTTGTTCAATTAATAATGGAGACGTCAAAGTAGAAAGATGGAGGTGGGAAGCTTTTAGCCTTTAGCCACACAAACACAGCCGTTGTTTCCTTGTTTAAAATTCCCGAAGGTGAAGCTTTACTATGGAACAGAGCGGTCAAGCGAACATGGATCCCGACCACATGTCAACCGGCAGGTTTCGGTGAGAAAATTGTGGTAATAGGTTGGATCGGTTGTGAGCGGAGCTTGCGTCCTCCTGCAGCAGCTGCGGACTATTACCTCCTCCCACCATAGACACTGGCGGTCACCACACCCCTCCGACTTTCAGGTACTATATAATCTCACTAAAACACTAGTAACACAATAGGCAGATAAAGGATTTTCCAGAATTATCCTAGTAAATATGTCTAATAACATCTGAATCGCTCCCACTGGCCTCGTCTTTTTTCTTTTCTTCTTCTAGTCCGTCAGTTGTTTTTTTCCCTTGGCCTCAGTCTGCAACTCCTCTCCAGGGCCCAGGCTAAAACCGATTTATTTAATTTTATTTTAATCTTCAATTTTTTTCTCCCATTCCCCCCATTGTTTCCCTGTATCTCATCTTTTTTGTAAGGGGCGCTGGAAGCCGGCAGACCCGTCAGCGATCCTGTTCTGTCTCCCTGTAATGTTTGTCTGATCTTGAATGGGATTGTGCTGAAAATTGTAATTTTCCCGAAGGAACTCTCCTGACGGAATATATAAAGTACTATCTTATCTATCCATCCATCCATCCATTTTCTACCGCTTATTCCCTTTTGGGGTGGCGGGGGGCGCTGGCGCCTATCTCAGCTACAATCGGGCGGAAGGCGGGGTACACCCTGGACAAGTCGCCACCTCATCGCAGGGCTAACACAGATAGACAGACAACATTCACACTCACATTCACACACTAGGGCCAATTTAGTGTTGCCAATCAACCTATCCCCAGGTGCATGTCTTTGGAAGTGGGAGGAAGCCGGAGTACCCGGAGGGAACCCACGCATTCACGGGGAGAACATGCAAACTCCACACAGAAAGATCCCGAGCCTGGATTTGAACCCAGGACTGCAGGACCTTCATATTGTGAGGCAGACGCACTAACCCCTCTGCCCCCGTGAAACCCACTATCTTATCTAATCTAATCTAATTCACTCTCACTATCCTCATCCACGAATCTTTCATCCTCGCTCAAATTAATGGGGAAATTGTCGATTTCCCGGTCCGAATCGCTCTAGCTGCTGGTGGCCATGATTGTAAACAATGTGAGGATGTGAGGAGCTCTACAACTGGTGACATCACGCGCACATCGTCTGCTACTTCCGGTAGAGGAAAGGCTTTTTGATTAACGACCAAAAGTTGCGAACTTTATCGTGGACGTTCTCTACTGAATCCTTTCAGCAAAAATATGGCAATATTGCGAAATGATCAAGTATGACACATAGAACGGACCTGCTATCCCCGTTGAAATAAGAAAATCTCATTTCAGTAGGCCTTTAAATAATAAAACTGCAAGGCTAGAACGGTTAATGTACAACTCATCAACGTGGGCACAATTTAACCTCGATGAAAACAGTCACTGCTTCATTGGTAAGACTTAGACAATGATTACACATGGAACATTCTCGAAAAAAAAAAAAAAAAACGACGACGTTTCATTTTATATAAGATAACGTCGGCGAAGACAACAAGCCAGTCATCATTTTAACGTCACCGCCCTCTTTATAGTTGGATATTGTTTAACATCGGGCGTGTTGCGAAGACAGCATTTTAATTGACATCCCGCAAGCTGCGCCTGTATGTGAGCACTTAGCCACATGCTAACTGCTAGCTCCGGAAGTTGCTTACCTCATCGCCGTGGATGGAGCCGCTGCTGCCCGCCGCAGGAAGGGCGAACACGGACTAGTCGGACACACGGACACGGCGAGTGCGATTTGGGCGGAAATGACCCGCTCGACAAGCCCGAGTGGTTTTAATAAATGTCGACTTAATGCCTTATAAGGCTACCGGATGTCATTCCCAACAGCTATTACTTTGTGACATTACACTGATTTGAGCAACAAGCTATTGACAGCTTACTGTACGGGCTTCAATGTGATGTCACACGGATGGGGGGTGTGTGTGGAAAATATACGACACTTAAACAACGTATAATCCACCTTAAAGATTTTAAATTAGGTATAGTGCAAAACTAATATATAAAAATTACCGTTTGTATTAATTGTATCAAAAATATCTACACATTGAGCGGCTTTATTTGTTTTCATCCAGCAACACCCCTCTATCACAACCAAATGGTTGAGTCCAAACCTATGCCGTGAGGCTAGAAGGGCAAAGGGTTTCCTTCTTGTTGCCAAGGCAACAGCAATAAATCCATTGAAATGTATTATCATTATTTGATATTATTTGGAATCATCATTATTATTTCATGGTAACTGCAAATTAATCGCTGAATCTTACATTGACACATACATACTAGCATGTAATTAAGAAAATACCAAACTATATATGGCATTAGAAGTCAAATGTATTCTCCGAATAGAATAACAATAACATGGGTGCAATAGATGTTTAATGGTAACTTTTATTAATAGACCGCGATGGAGCGAAATGCATATCGTGTCTTATCAAGGTCAAATGAGACAGCCGCTAATCCAAACACGCAGAGTGGAATTGTGGGTTTAAATGATAATAAATGGGTTGTACTTGTATAGCGCTTTTTGACACTACTTCCACATTTACCCATTCACACACACATTCACACACTGATGGAGGGAGCTGCCATGCAAGGCGCTAACCAGCACCCATCAGGAGCAAGGGTGAAGTGTCTTGCTCAGGACACAACGGACGTGACAAGGTTGGTACTAGGTGGGGATTGAACCAGGGACCCTCAGGTTGCGCACGGCCACTCTAGCACTGCGCCACATGTTATTAATTATATTTACATCTTTATACAATATTCAATGAATCAGAATGTGTGTCATTATACAGATATACACTTTAGATGTGACTTTAAGGTTTTACTACTTATGTATAAAATACTACATGGTCTATCTTGCCGATTGTATTGTACCATATGTCCCGGCAACAAATCTGCGTTCAAAGGACTCCGGCTTATTAGTGATTCCCAGAGCCCAAAAAAAGTTTTCGGGCTAAAGAGCGTTTTCCGTTCGGGCTCCAGTACTCTGGAATGCCCTCCCGGTAACAGTTCGAGATGCCACCTCAGTAGAAGCATTTAAGTCTCACCTTAAAACTCATTTGTATACTCTAGCCTTTAAATAGACCCCCTTTTTAGACCGGTTGATCTGCCGTTTCTTTTCTTTTTCTCCTCTGTCCCCCTCTCCCTTGTGGAGGGGGTCCGGTCCGGTGGCCATGGATGAAGTACTGGCTGTCCAGAGTCGGGACCCAGGATGGACCGCTCGCCTGTGTATCGGCTGGGGGACATCTCTGCGCTGCTGATCCGCCTCCGCTTGGGATGGTTTCCTGTTGGCTCCACTATGGACGGGACTCTCGCTACTGTTTTGGATCCACTTTGGACTGGACTCTCACGGTTGTGTTGGAGCCACTATGGATTGAACTTTCACAGTATCATGTTAGACCCGCTCGACATCCATTGCTTTGCCCACATATGCGGTCCTCTCCAAGGTTTCTCACAGTCATCATTGTCACTGTCACCGACGTCCCACTGGGTGTGAGTTTTCCTTGCCCTTATGTGGGCTCTACCGAGGATGTCGTTGTGGTTTGTGTTGTGGTTTGTGCAGCCCTTTGAGACACTAGTGATTTAGGGCTATGTAAATAAACATTGATTGATTGGTTGATTGATTGATACTAGCATGTAATTAAGAAAATACCAAACTATATATGGCATTAGGAGTCAAATGTATTTTCTGAATAGAATGACAATAACATGGGTGCAATAGATGTTTAATGGTAACTTTTATTAATAGATGGGGCGAAATGCACATCGTGTCTTATCACATCCTGTTTGTTTTTTTGTTTTCCCTAGTTCCTGGTGGCACTTCCTGTTTTGTTTACGTTGCCATAGTCACATATTAGTGTCACCTGCATCTTGTTTTTTACGCACACCTGCCTTGTGATTACGTTCCTCTATTTAGGCCTGCCTTCTTTGTTCATTCTTTCTCACATTCTAGTTTCTGTTCGATGCAACATGTGACGTCGCTGATTCCTATTGTGGTAAAAGACTTTTTTGTACTCGTTAGCTTCCACGCTATTCCTCTGTTTATTTCCCGAGCTCACATGCGAGCGCCTTTAGTTCCTTCTAGCTCCCATGCTAGTTCTGTTTGTTTTGTCTCCAGTGCTTTTGTGCAAGTTTTTCTGTTCCTAATCTGTTTTGTTAGTATTAATAAATCATGTTTTCTTGCCTTTACGCTGTGTCCAAGTCCGACTTCATCATTCGAGAGAACGAATGCCAGCCAAGTGTCACAATACCAAATGAATGAAAATACTAGGATTTGTTATTACACCGGTTCGATTCTGAATTTGTGGTTGCTGATACAATTCATGTACAATATTATTTTTTTTAGAACGATACGATCCTAAACCATTCAGTTAGTTAAAATCCATGCAGTGACTTTTTAGCAGAAAAAAAATCAACCTGTTTGACTGTAAAATAAATACTGGATACTGGACATTGCAGGTGAAGTTTCCCATATTTCTGTTATTTCTTGTAAGAAAATTAAGTATAGATTAATTATGGATACAAACAAGCGAAATAAATACTGAATACTGGACATTGAAGGTGAAGTTTCCCATATTTCTGTTATTTCTTGTAAGGAAATGAGGTATAGATTAATTATGGATACAAACAAGCAAGTTAACAACAATGAATAGCCAATGCATTCACATTTTATTTGAATAAAGTGCAACCAACACGTTAGTTTGAATTAACCCAGGGGTCGGCCACCCATCCATCCATCCATTTTCTACCGCTTATTCCCTTTCGGGGTCGCGGGGGGCGCTGGCGCCTATCTCAGTTAAAAGATTCATATTGGACCACATTTTTTTAATTAAAAAATGAATACAATTGAAAAACACAAAGTATGTAAAAATAATGTATATGAATAATACTATAATAATATTTTTAGTATTCTGTTTGTTTGTTTTTAATGAATTTGATCGAGTCATAACGAAAGTGCTCGTCAGCAAACAGTAACCGCATCCAGTGTCACAAAAATGCCGAAGTCAGCATAAAATTGCTCCCTGTGAGAGAAATGAGTCATGTGACGACAATGTTCCGCAAACAAACCTTACTGGTTATTCCTTTGACTTCATTGTGCTTTTATTACCATATCATACAGCATATAATAGTCACTCACGGTCACTTTCCTTCTACTTCCATGCTCATGTGTCACATAAATGTCCCGAAATCTTCATAGTTTACATTTAGAAATGCTTACTTGGCTTTTGTATGAAAAGCTCGACACAAGTCACTGCCTCTTCTGTAATGTCCTGAAAAGACAACTTGACAAGGACGACGACCCTCTTGTGGCACATCATCAAATGTGGACTGCTCTGTATTTATTATAAACTTACTGTACAAGCATCACTTCAGTATTACAAGAGCCATGTAATTCAGCACAGAAAATAATAATGAATTGTTTTAAGTGTTTTAATGTAAAAGGTGAAAACAAAAAGGTGCCATTTTATTCAAAAATATTTTTTTTTAACACTTTAAATTCAGATTTTATTTGTGTTGTATTTTCTTTCTTCATTTGGAGCAATGGATTCACCTGTGTTGTGTCGTTTTGTGTTCAGAACGGCAATACTCAATAATGACCAGCAGATGTCAGTGTCGTCTTTTGTATTGACCCTACGTCGTGGCAATGGGGAGACGATTTATGAAAGTTTATTTATGCTTTATTGTGGATTAACAAATAAACTATTAGCCATAAAAAGAAGGAACAGTAATGTACAAAAACTATTTAAACAGTAGAATTGATAATAATAATAATAATAATAATAATAAGGTCATCACCAATATTATTAATTTGATTTATTATATAGTTAAATTAGATTTCTTTAGTAAACATTTTACAAATGTTACTTATGATACTGTATACAAATAATATATTACTATACATAATTAGATTTTTTTTGTATTAAACTAAATATATTGTTATGAGAACATACTTTAAAATGCAGTTTAGATTGACAAAAATCGCCCCATATATATATATATATATATATATATATATATATATATTGTATATTGTATATATATTATATAGTTAAATTAGATTTAACTCTATAAGTATAGTTATAGTATTACATATATATGTATATATACTTATACTATAATTATATTACATATAAGTATATATGTAATATATGCACATATATATATGCAGTTATATATGCAAATAAATGCACATATATATTCATACATGCATATATTAATACATGCATATATGTATACATGCATATATATACATATATGTACATATATATGCATATATACATATATATGTGAATATATATATATATATACATACATACATATATGTATATGTATAGATGTATATGAAATAGTATCTCATATATATGTGTGTATACATATATGTGTATATATTATTACATATTTTCATATATAACTATATCTACAAATTTATAATTGTTACATACATACAGTATGTATATATATATATATGTATATATATATATATATGTGTATGTATATGAATGTATATATACATGAGATACTCTTTCATATACATATATATGTATGTATGTATCTATATGAAATAGTATCTCATATATATATATATATATATGTATATATATACATATATATATATATATATATATATATATATGTATGTAGGTGTGGGAAAAAAATCACAAGACTACTTCATCTCTACAGATCTGTTTCATGAGGGGTTCCCTCAATCATCAGGAGATGATGATTGAGGGAACCCCTCATGAAACAGATCTGTAGAGATGAAGTAGTCTTGTGATTTTTTTCCCACACCTACATATTGCGCTCTACCACGGTATCGAGCACTATTCTCTGGATAATCCAATCAAGACATATATATATATGTATATAATATATACATACATCAGTACAAATGTGTGCAAATAGCAAAGTTCAGTGTTTCTCAAACCTTTTTTTCCCCAAATACCACCTCAGAAAACATTTGGCATTCCAAGTACCATTATGACCAACATTAAAATACATTAGCATCGTAGGCGTGAATATTCATTAGAAATTAGGCAGAGTTTTCATTGAAAAAGTATATTTAATATTTTTGGCCACTGTAGCATTGTGCACAGTTTGAACAGTATCACTGTGTTTAAAATTTAAGGGATTCCTGCGTACCTCGGTTTGAGAATCACTGGCTTAGCTCATTTGCATTAACATAAAGTCACTCTTTCCCAGATCCAACCGACTGAGAAGACAAAAATGCAGCACAAAGCAGCTCCCTCGTCATTCAATGCATTTATTTCTTCCAAGCACAAGTCCTCATATTTTTTTCTCGTCCAGATCTTGACAATGAAAAATGGCAGATTAAATGTCACAAGCCGAAAACGGCAATCCGTTCGATCACAAGACATTTTAACATGTACAGAAATGGTTACAAGCTTGTCTTTCCTCATCCTCGTGTGACATGTCGCTCAGACATTTTCCATCAGCCAAAAGCCACAGTTTAACAAATCATGTCAGTCAATTGAAAAGAAGCACAAACAGGGCATACTGTACTTTACTGTATATAAAAAAATCAGCTTTGAATGATGACAATGATGGCAGTAACATTTTCATTTTATTTACACAACGTTGTGTTGTCGCACATGTTTAGAAAGACAAACTGATCGTTTCTACCAGGGATGGACATAACAACCCATTAATCTCTTAATTAATTGATTGCCTTATTCAATGTTGATTCATTTTATCTTCAAGCAATTGAGGCAAAAAGGCGTGCACTACTTTCTTCAACCACCAGAGGCACTGTTCATTCAATTTGAAGTGCGTTTTGTTAAATAATTCCATTTGTTGATTATTGTTTATTGTTTACCACATCTTTAGGGAAAAACACACTTACTTAAACTAAACTAATCAATTATTATTGTTGGTATGATTTATACAAAAAAAAAACAATGTCTCATCCATCCATCCATTTTTCTACCGCTTGTCCCTTTTGGGGTCGCGGGGGGTGCTGGAGCCTATCTCAGCTGCATTCTGGTGGAAGGCGGTGTACACCTTGGACAAGTTGCACATATATATATATATGCACACACACAAATAAAACTGTATCTCGTACATATAAATGTATATACATACATATACACACACACACATATATATAAATATATATATATATGTGTGTGTGTGTACATATGTATATATACAAATACATATGTGTGTGTGTACATATATATATATATATATATATACATATGTTCGAGATACTGTTTATTTGTGAATATATGTATATATATATATATATATATATATATATATATATATATATATACAAAATATATACACATGCATATGTAATGTTTTATTTGTATAATTAGAAGCGGTAGAAAATGGATGATGGATATCAACAATAATAATAGGTTTATTTTCTTCTAAATTCCATTAAATATATATATGTATATATATATGTGTATATATATATATATATATATATATATATATATATATATACTGTATATATATATATATATATATGTATATATATATATATAGGTGTGTGTGTATATATGTATATGTATGTATGTGTGTGTGTATATAAATATATATATATATGTGTATGTATGTATATCTGTATGTATATATGTATGTGTATATATATATATACACATATATATGTTTATATATGCAAACACATAATATATATAAATGAATAATAATTATTTTTTTAATTAATAGGAGAACAAATTCATATAAAAATCCTTTTGTGTACACTGTGAAAATAAATTACGAGTATTTCACACCATTTAATCGCATTTATTCACAGTAAAATACTGTAATCAAAATGTACAACAAATGACCCAAAAAGTTATGACTTCATATTTTACATCAATTAACTGTCTTTTCACAGTAAAATACTGTTATCACTGTCCTCTGCCAAAATTACAAAATACAGAATCTCCTTGTTCTATTTTTAAACAAAGAAAACCATCTGAAGTTGTCTTTATTTTTAAAGGGGAACATTATCACCAGACCTATGTAAGCGTCAATATATACCTTGATGGTGCAGAAAAAAGACCATATATTTTTTTAACCGATTTCCGAACTCTAAATGGGTGAATTTTGGCAAATTAAACGCCTTTCTGTTTATCGCTCTGGAGGGGATGATGTCAGAATGTGACGTCGCCATTTTCATTTTCAACACATTACAAACACCGGGTCTCAGCTCTGTTATTTTCCGTTTTTTCGACTATTTTTTGGAACCTTGGAGACATCATGCCTCGTCGGTGTGTTGTCGGAGGGTGTAACAACACTAACAGGGAGGGATTCAAGTTGCACCACTGGCCCGAAGATGCCAAAGTGTCTGCCACCAGACCCCCATTGAATGTACCAAAGTGGCTCCATATTTTATCGCCGATGACAGACATGACACAGAGATGTATGGATAACCTGCAGATCCATTTGTAACGATAAAGTCACAGAAATCACAAAGGTGAGTTTTGTTGATGTTGACTGCCAGCTAATCGATGCTAACATGCTATTTACCGGCGGTGCCAAAGCAGACATGGCACAGAGATGTATGGATAACTTGCAGATATATTTGCAACGATAAAGTCACAGAAATCACAAAGGTGAGTTTTGTTGATGTTGACTGCCAGCTAATCGATGCTAACATGCTACGCTAATCGATGCTAACATGCTATTTACCAGCGGTACCAAAGCAGACATGGCACAGAGATGTATGGATAACCTGCAGATGCATTTGCAACTATATTACGTTTCCTTCCACCCACATTTAATGCGAAAAAAACACTCGCCAATCGACGGATTTAAGTTGCTCCAGTGTCACAAGATGCGAAAGTCCTGATCGTTTGGTCCGCACATTTTACCGGCGATGCTAACGCAGCTATCCGGCCATGCTATGGCTACGAATAGCGTCAATAGCTATTCGCTCAATAGCTTCAGTTTCTTCTTCAATACTTTCATACTCCAACCATCTGTTTCAGTACATGCGTAATCTGTTGAATCGCTTAAGTCGCTGAAATCCGAGTCTGAATCCGAGCTAATGTCGCTATATCTCGCTGTGGTATTCGCCATTGTTTGTTTACATTGGCAGCACTGTGTGACGTCACAGAGGAAATGGATAGTGGCATCGCAAATAGCGAAAATCAAACACTTTAAAACTTTTTTTAGGGATATTCGGAGACCGGTAAAATTTGGAAAAAATTTCGAAAAATACAACATGCCACTGGGAACTGATTTTTATTGTTTTGAACCCTTTTGAAATAGTGATAATGTTCCCCTTTAAGTTATCGTTCCATGATTTTACCTTTTACCAGTTGGGAATAGATTTTTTGTCATCTAAAATGAGTTGGACACCCCTGGTGTGGATTAAAATAAAATAAAAAAACAACTATCATTGTTAACAATAATAATGGTGTTGAAATAAAATATTAAAAAGCTATCATCCATCCATCCATTTCCTACCGCTTGTCCCTTTCAGGCGGATTGTTAACAATAACAATGGTGTAGCAATAAACCTTTTTTTTTTTTTTAGAAAGAATAACATTTATTTATTTTAAATGCGTTTGGGAAATAAGTCGAAGAAAAAGTACAGTAGTTAAATGCCCATCCCTAGTTTGTGGACTATGAAGAGGATATTGACATTGTCAGTAATACACACACAATTTAAAGGCTTTGACATAATGCAATAAGCAAGTCCCACACTAATCGCAATAATGAAAAACCTAATTCGAGTCGTGGCTGTACTGTAAGTATCCGTGTGGTGGCAGATATTATATAATAATGATATAGCACTCATATGGTGCTCATGCCATCTGTCACACTCTCACTCCTGCTGCTTGTCACACAGCAATCTTCAGCATCAATTCAAAGATCCTCTTTTAATACCCTTTTTTTTTTTTTTTTTCAACCAGAAGATGCCAGGTCTACTTTGATAAATGATGCAATTCTGCACTGTTAGGAAATTACAGGTCAATGTAAAGTTCCCCCGGCACTCAACAGGTGCTTTTCAAACACATTCACAGTTACAAACATATTCTTACAGATGGAGAACGAAAAGGCATTGAGGTATTCCATAACTGTCATCAAAAGATTACAACAACAATAAAAAAAAACAACAACAAAAAAAAACACTTCAGTGCTGACAATTAGTGAACGTGATAAGCGGCGGGTGGCCTAGCATAGACCGTGAGATAAGAGGCATAAAAGCACCCGGAAAAGATGAAAAATAAAAAAAAACACGGCCTTTTCATCTCCACGTGTTGTGACACTGATGATATCTGAGGGGGGGGGGAATGACATTTTTATAGTTGACGCTTCTTCATGCAGCAGCTGCTTGTTTTGTCATTTTTCTCTGCAACGTTGACATATCTTGCTTTAAAACACAGCCAAACCTCTAAAGTCAAACCGCTAGTTATAGAATTTGGATTACGGACGTCATTTTCCAGAATTATTTTAAAAAAAGAAAAGTATTTTAACACAGTGGTCCCCAACCACCGGGCCGCAGAAGAATATTTTATTCATTTTTATAAAAAAAATAAATAAAAAAAATAAATAACTATATATCAGGGGTGCCCACACTTTTTCTGCAGGCGAGCTACTTTTCAATTGACCAACTCGAGGGGATCTACCTCCATCCATCCATCCATCCATCCATCCATTTTCTACCGCTTATTCCCATTTGGGGTCGCGGGGGGCGCTGGCGCCTATCTCAGCTACAATCGGGCGGAAGGCGGGGTACACCCTGGACAAGTCGCCACCTCATCGCAGGGCCAACACAGATAGACAGACAACATTCACACTCACATTCACACACTAGGGTTAATTTAGTGTTGCCAATCAACCTATCCCCAGGTGCATGTCTTTGGAAGTGGGAGGAAGCCGGAGTACCTCATTTATATATATCATTTATATTTATTTATTTATGAAAGAGACATTTTTGTAAACAAGTTAAATGTGTTTAATGATAATACAAGCATGTGTAACACATACTGATGTCTTTCTTTCACAAAGACAAGAATATAAGTTGGTGTATTACCTGATTCTGATGACTTGCATTGATTGGAATCAGACAGTAATGATGATAACGCCCACATTTTCAAATGGAGGAGAAAAAAAAGTTGTCCTTTCTGTACAATACCACATGAAAGTGGTTGTTTTTTGGCATCTAATTCATCCAGCTTCCATACACTTTACAAGAAAAACATTGGCGGCAAATTCCGTAGCTTGCTTGATTGACATTCACGGCACCCGAGGGTCTTGTGAGATGACGCTGGCTGCTGCCAGTTCATTATTATGAAAAAATGACAGAGAGGAAGGCGAGAAACACTTTTTATTTCAACAGACTTTCGCGCCGTCCCTTCCATCAAAACTCTAAAGGCCGACTGCACATTTCCTATCTTCACAATAAAAGCCCTGCTTCATGCTGCCTGCGCTAACAAAATAAGAGTCTCGGAAAGCTGGCGTGCACAAGTGATGTGCACGCCAGCTTTCTGAGGGATCGCTTGTGCACGCCAGTTTTCCGAGACTCTGTATTTAGTTAGCGCAGGCAGCATGAAGCAGGGCTTTTATTGTGAAGATAGGAAATGTGCAGTCGGCCTTTAGAGTTTTGACGGAAGGTACGGCGCGAGAGTCTGTTGAAATAAAAAGTGTTTCTCGCCTTCCTCTCGGTCAGGAAATGTGCAGTCGGCCTTTAGAGTTTTGACGGAAGGTACGGCGCGAGAGTCTGTTGAAACAAAAAGTGTTTCTCGCATTCGGGACGGCGTGTCTTAATGAAATTAAACAATGGATGTCCGCTAACTTTTTGCAACTCAACGCCAAAAAAACGGAAATGCTGATTATCGGTCCTGCTAGACACCGACCTCTATTTAATAATACAACTCTAACATTTGACAACCAAACAATTAAACAAGGCGACACGGTAAAGAATCTGGGTATTATCTTCGACCCAACTCTCTCCTTTGAGGCACACATTAAAAGCGTTACTAAAACGGCCTTCTTTCATCTCCGTAATATCGCTAAAATTCGCTCCATTCTGTCCACTAAAGACGCTGAGATCATTATCCATGCGTTTGTTACGTCTCGTCTCGATTACTGTAACGTATTATTTTCGGTTCTCCCCATGTCTAGCATTAAAAGATTACAGTTGGTACAAAATGCGGCTGCTAGACTTTTGACAAGAACAAGAAAGTTTGATCACATTACGCCTGTACTGGCTCACCTGCACTGGCTTCCTGTGCACTTAAGATGTGACTTTAAGGTTTTACTACTTACGTATAAAATACTACACGGTCTAGCTCCATCCTATCTTGCCGATTGTATTGTACCATATGTCCCGGCAAGAAATCTGCGTTCAAAGGACTCCGGCTTATTAGTGATCCCCAAAGCCCAAAAAAAGTCTGCGGGCTGTAGAGCTTTTTCCGTTCGGGCTCCAGTACTCTGGAATGCCCTCCCGGTAACAGTTCGAGATGCCACCTCAGTAGAAGCATTTAAGTCTCACCTTAAAACTCATTTGTATACTCTAGCCTTTAAATAGACTCCCTTTTTAGACCAGTTGATCTGCCGTTTCTTTTCTTTTTCTTCTATGTCCCACTCTCCTTTGTGGAGGGAGTCCGGTCCGATCCGGTGGCCATGTACTGCTCGCCTGTGTATCGGCTGGGGACATCTCTGCGCTGCTGATCTGCCTCCGCTTGGGATGGTTTCCTGCTGGCTCCGCTGTGAACGGGACTCTCGCTGCTGTGTTGGATCCGCTTTGGACTGGACTCTCGCGACTGTGTTGGATCCATTATGGATTGATCTTTCACAGTATCATGTTCTCATAGTCATCATTGTCACCGATGTCCCACTGGGTGTGAGTTTTCCTTGCCCTTATGTGGGCCTACCGAGGATGTCGTAGTGGTTTGTGCAGCCCTTTGAGACACTAGTGATTTAGGGCTATATAAGTAAACATTGATTGATATTTTCATAATAATGATCTTGCAGCAGCCAGCGTAATCTCACAAGACCCTCCGGTACCGTGAATGTCATTTAAGTGACGTCTTGGTGAAGATTGATGATCACTAATTTTTAGGTCTATTTTTTTTTAAAAGCCTGGCTGAAGATCGACTGACACACCCCCCGCGGTCGACTGGTAGCTCGCGATCGACGTAATGGGCACCCCTGATATATATATATATATATATATATATACCAGAAAGCACTTGATGAAAGCGGATACAACTTCACCCTCACCTATGAACCCACTCCAGGAAATCAACCAAAAAAAGAGCAGAAAACGAAAGAACATCATCTGGTACAACCCGCCATTCAGCAAAAACGTCTCAACCAATATCGGCCACAAGTTCCTCACTCTGATCGACAAACACTTCCCCAAAGGCAACACCCTAAGAAAAATATTAATCAACAACAACATTAAATTGAGCTACAGCTGTATGAATAACATGCAACAAATCATTTCAAACCACAACAAAGCAATTGCAAAAGGACTGCCTACCCCCAGACTAAACGACTCTGAATGTAACTGTCGCAAGAAACCTGATTGCCCTCTCAACGGAAGGTGCTTACAGACATCAGTCGTTTACCAAGCAAAGGTAACACGCAAGGACATTAACACATCCAACACGTACGTAGGATTAACCGAAGGAGCGTTCAAAACAAGATGGAATAATCACAACGCCTCCTTTAGAAACCAGACCTTGCGGAATTCTACAGAACTCAGCAAACACATTTGGAACCTCAAAGACAATAATGTTGAATATTCAATAACATGGCAAATTCTTGCATCCAGCTCACCTTACAACAGTGGTAATAAAAGATGCAACCTATGCTTAAAAGAGAAACTGTTTATTATACATCATCCAGATCTGTCATCCCTCAACAAGCGCAGTGAAATCATTTCAACATGCCGCCACAGACGGAAACACCTCCTAGGTAACACATGAGCCAATCACCACACCCCCACGCCTGCCTGTACCCACCCACTCTGTGCCCTATATAAACCATTGTATGTGAATGCTTCCATTAAAATCTCCTGATGATTGAGGGAACCCCTCATGAAACAGTTCTGTAGAGATGAAGTAGTCTTGTGATTTTTCCCACACATACATATTGCGCTCTACCACGGTATCGAGCACTATTCTCTGGATAATCCAATCAAGACATATATATATATACATATATATATATATATATATATATATATGTATATATATATATATATATATATATATATATATATATATATATATATGGTCTAGCTCCATCCTATGTCCCGGCAAGAAATCTGCGTTCAAAGGACTCCGGCTTATTAGTGATTCCCAAAGCCCAAAAAAAGTCTGCGGGCTATAGAGCGTTTTCCGTTCGGGCTCCAGTACTCTGGAATGCCCTCCCGGTAACAGTTCGAGATGCCACCTCAGTAGAAGCATTTAAGTCTCACCTAAAAACTCATTTGTATACTCTAGCCTTTAAATAGGACTCCCTTTTTAGACCAGTTGATCTGCCGTTTCTTTTCTTTTTCTTCTATGTCCCACTCTCCCTTGTGGAAGGGGTCCGGTCCGGTCTGATCCGGTGGCCATGTACTGCTTGCCTGTGTATCGGCTGGGGACATCTCTGCGCTGCTGAGCCGCCTCCGCTTGGGATGGTTTCCTGCTGGCTCTGCTGTGAACGGGACTCTCGCTGCTGTGTTGGATCCGCTTTGGACTGGACTCTCGCGACTGTGTTGGATCCATTATGGATTGAACTTTCACAGTATCATGTTAGACCCGCTCGACATCCATTGCTTTCCTCCTCTCCAAGGTTCTCATAGTCATCATTGTCACCGACGTCCCACTGGGTGTGAGTTTTCCTTGCCCTTATGTGGGCCTACCGAGGATGTCGTAGTGGTTTGTGCAGCCCTTTGAGACACTAGTGATTTAGGGCTATATAAGTAAACATTGATTGATTGATTGATATATATATATTTTTAAAATTAAATCAACATAAAAAACACAATATACACTTGCAAATAGTGCACCCCCCCCCCCCCCCCACGGGCCGCGGGACAAATTATTAAGCATTGACCGGTCCGCGGATACAAAAAGTTTGGGGACCACTGTTTTAACGCACAAATGACTGTAAGGCCGTTATTTTCGGCGGTAAATACGCCGCAAAAAGTCAGTGTTCAAAAACCAGAAAAAAAAAAAATGACCAAAAAATCGTGTTTGTCGTTGTTCAATGGTGTTTGACTTTAAAAGTTCGGCTGTATAGCAGAAGTTTTGCGAGGACTCGTGGAAAAAAAAAAAAAGAGTGCATGGCAACTCAAACGTTGTAAAAGTCCGTCTTCATGCACCGGGAAACAGGTGACATTGGCGTTAAATAAATAAATAAATACATACATTAAAAAAAAAAAAAAAGTCTCATTCTTCTTGACTTACCTGTATAAGTGCGAACATGATGGCATGCAACCTTCGACATCTACAGCTTCAAATACGCTACATTGCCAAAAGTATTTGGCCACCCGTCTAAATGATCAGAATCAGGTGTCCTAATAATTAGGCCCCTTGGTTCCAGTGAAAGAAGCTTTAAATTATCCAGGATACTAAAACATTTTTGGACAATTCCATGCTCCCAATATTGTGGGAACAGTTTGGAGTGGACCCCAAACTCTTCCGACATGACTGTGCACCAGTGCACAAAGCAAGGTCCGTAAAGACATGGATGACAGAGTCTGGTGTGGATGCACTTGACTGGCCTGCTCAGAGTCCTGACCTGAAGCCGATAGAACACCTTTGGGATGAATTAGAACGGATATGTTGTGGAACATGCGTAGTCTGCGTCTCTCTCCGCTGCGGGTCCACCTAGAGCAGTGGTTCTCAACCTTTTTTCAGTGATGTACCCCCTGTGAACATTTTTTTAATTCCAGTACCCCCTAATCAGAGCAAAGCCTTTTTGGTTGAAAAAAAGAGATAAAGAAGTAAATTACAGCACTATGTCAGTTTCTGATTGATTAAATTGTTATTGTTTTATTGCTCATTTGCAGTGGTCTATCTTGAACTATTTGGAAAAAAAAGATATAAAAATAACTAAAAACTTGTTGAAAAATAAAGAAGTGGTTCAATTATAAATAAAGATTTCTACACATAGAAGTAATCATCAACTTAAAATTTGGGGATTGTAATAGAGATCAATCTGGATTGATGAACTTAATTCTAAACATTTCTTCACAAAAAAAATAAATCTTTAACATCAATATTTATGGAACATGTCCACAAAAAAATCTAGCTGTCAACACTGAATTTTGCATTGTTGTATTTCTTTTCACAGCTTATGAACTTACATTCATATTTTGTGGAAGTATTATCCAATAAATATATTTGTAAAGGATTTTTGAATTGTTGCTATTTTTAGAATATTAAAAAAAAAAAAATTGCTCGGTTGGTAGAGTGGCCGTGCCAGCAAGTTGAGGGTTGCAGGTTCGATTCCCGCTTCCGGCATTCTAGTCACTGCTGCTGTGTCCTTGGGCAAGGCACTTTACCCACCTGCTCCCAGTGCCACCCACACTGGTTTAAATGTAACTTAGATATTGGGTTTCACTATGTAAAGCACTTTGAGTCACTAGAGAAAAGCGCTATATAAATATAATTCACTTCAAATCTCACGTACCCCTTGGCATACCTTCAAGTACCCCCAGGGGTTCGCGTACCCCCATTTGAGAACCACTGACCTAGAGGACACGCCCCCGCGATCATCAAGCGGACCACTCCCACTCTCAGCCGCAGCCTGGGGCAGTCCACGCCTGACACACCTGTGACTGATAACCTGGGACTGCATAAAGGGACCAGTGGACCAAGGATCGGCGCGGGAACTTAGTTCTCATACATGGTGAAACTACTCCTCGTAAGCTGCGTGTCTCTGACTTCCTCCTTGCTCGTTGCCTATTTCCTTGTGCCCTTGTGTTTTCCCTGATCCCTGTTTCTCCTGCTCTTCCCACAGTGTCGTGTCACCACTGCTGCTTCCCTCCTGGAACCCCATTTTGCCTTCCTGGATCCCAGACCTCGTTTTTGGACTTCGGACCCCGCTTCCGCCTTGGACTTCCCTGCCTGCCTCGCCCTTGTCTGACAGCACCGCGTCTCCAACACTTACGGTAAAACACCTTCAGTTAATTTACACACTTAGTCTTACACCATACACACTCTTGGGTTTTTGACACACACACCATTCTATAGTTTATTAGTATAATTTATTATTATTATTATTATTAGTATATATGGGGCGGCATAGCTCGGTTGTTAGAGTGGCCGTGTCAGCAACTTGAGGGTTGCAGGTTCGATTCCCACTTCCGCCATCCTAGTCACTGCCGTTGTGTCCTTGGGCAAGACACTTTACCCACCTGCTCCCAGTGCCACCCACGCTGGTTTAAATGTAACTTAGATATTGGGTTTCACTATGTAATGCACATTGAGTCACTAGAGAAAAGCGCTATATAAATATAATTCACTTCAGATATATATATAAGACATGCACCTGGGGATAGGTTGATTGGCAACACTAAATTGGCCCTAGTGTGTGAATGTTGTCTATCTGTGTTGGCCCTGTGATGAGATGGCGACTTGTCCAGGGTGTACCCCGCCTTCCGCCCGATTGTAGCTGAGATAGGCGCCAGCACCCCCCGCGACCCCGAAAGGGAATAAGCGGTACAAAATGGATATATATATTTACTATATATATGTATATATATTAAATCTCTGTACACTACTTCCACCTGGTGTCCGTTTACCGTCACCTCCCTTTAGTAAACACAACAGGAGACAGCGAGCCAGACCTTCTCGGTGTGTGCGCTTTTGGAAGAATGGTGGAAAATTCCTACAAACACAATCTGCGACCTTGTGGACAGCCTTCCCAGAAGAGTTGAAGGTGTAATAGCTGAAAAAGGTGGACCCACATCATACCGAGCCCTCTGGGTTAGGAATGGGATGGCACTTCAAGTTCATATCAAAGGACCCTGGGTAATTAGTGATTCCTAAAGCCCCCCAAAAAAAGTCTGCGGGCTATAGAGCGTTTTCCGTTCGGGCTCCAGTACTCTGGAATGCCCTCCCGGTAACAGTTTGAGATGCCACCTCAGTAGAAGCATTTAAGTCTCACCTTAAAACTCATTTGTATACTCTAGCCCAGGGGTCGGGGACCTTTTTGGCTGAGAGAGCCATGAAAGCCAAATATTTTAAAATGTATTTCCGTGAGAGCCGTAAATTATTTTTTAACACCGAATACAATTGTCAGGTTCAAACACTGATGACATCTATTAAACAGACAAGAAGCAAGGAATTAAACAGAGACAGGATTCAATTTAGCTCAATGAGGAGAAACCCGTAGACCTGTACCCTTGTACAGTGTTGTCCCAACTAAATCCATGCATCTCTTATTCTTTTTAATAACATTGTTATTCTGAAGCTAACCAATAATACATAAAATACTTTTGACCATTAATGCGACTTCTTGAACAGGTGCGGTAGAAACGGATGGTTGGATTCAAATGCATGAGAATTATATTTTGAACGTTATTTTTAACACTGTGATTAAGCGGAATTATTCATTACTTATCCTGTTAAGCAACGTCAGCTCAGATTTATCCGAGAGCCAGATGCAGTCATCAAAAGAGCCACATCTGGCTCTAGAGCCATAGGTTTCCTACCCCTGCTCTAGCTTTTAAGTAGACCCCCTTTTTAGACCAGTTGATCTGCCGTTTCTTTTCTTTTTCTCCTCTGTCCCACTTTCCCTTGTGGACGGGGTCCGGTCCGATGGCCATGGATGAAGTACTGGCTGTCCAGAGTCAGGACCCAGGATGGACTGCTTGCCTGTGTATCGGCTGGGGACATCTCTGCGCTGCTGGTCCGCCTCCGCTTGGGATGGTTTCCTATTGGCTCCACTGTGGACGGGACTCTCGCTGCTGTGTTGGATCCGCTTTGGACTGGACTCTGGCGGTGGTGTTGGATCCACTATGGATTGAAATTTCACAGTATCATGTTAGACCCGCTCGACATCCATTGCTTTCGGTCTCACCTTAAAACTCATTTGTATACTACAGCCTTTAAATAGACCTCCTTTTTAGACCAGTTGATCTGCCCTTTCTTTTCTTTTTCTCCCTGTCCCACTCTCCCTTGTGGCCATGGATGAAGTACTGGCTGTCCAGAGTCGGGACCCAGGATGGACCGCTCGTCCAGAGTCGGGACCCAGCCTGTGTGAGGGCTGAGGACGTCTCTGCGCTGCTGGTCCGCCTCCGCTTGGGATGGTTTCCTATTGGCTCCACTATGAACGGGATTCTCGCTGCTGTGTTGGATCCGCTTTGGACTGGACTCTGGCGGTGGTGTTGGATCCACTATGGATTGAACTTTCACAGTATCATGTTAGACCCGCTCGACATCCATTGCTTTCGGTCTCACCTTAAAACTCATTTGTATACTACAGCCTTTAAATAGACCTCCTTTTTAGACCAGTTGATCTGCCCTTTCTTTTCTTTTTCTCCCCTGTCCCACTCTCCCTTGTGGCCATGGATGAAGTACTGGCTGTCCAGAGTCGGGACCCAGGATGGACCGCTCGTCCAGAGTCGGGACCCAGCCTGTGTGAGGGCTGAGGACGTCTCTGCGCTGCTGGTCCGCCTCCGCTTGGGATGGTTTCCTATTGGCTCCACTGTGGACGGGACTCTCGCTGCTGTGTTGGATCCGCTTTGGACTGGACTCTGGCGGTGGTGTTGGATCCACTATGGATTGAACTTTCACAGTATCATGTTAGACCCGCTCGACATCCATTGCTTTCGGTCTCACCTTAAAACTCATTTGTATACTCCAGCCTTTAAATAGACCTCCTTTTTAGACCAGTTGATCTGCCGTTTCTTTTCTTTTTCTCCTCCGTCCCACTCTCCCTCGTGCAGGGGGTCCGGTCCGATGGCCATGGATGAAGTACTGGCTGTCCAGAGTCGGGACCCAGGATGGACCGCTCGTTCAGAGTCGGGACCCAGCCTGTGTGAGGGCTGAGGACGTCTCTGCGCTGCTGGTCCGCCTCCGCTTGGGATGGTTTCCTATTGGCTCCACTATGAACGGGATTCTCGCTGCTGTGTTGGATCCGCTTTGGACTGGACTCTCGCGGTTGTGTTGGATCCACTATGGATTGAACTTTCACAGTATCATGTTAGACCCGCTCGACATCCATTACTTTCAGTCCCATAGAGGGGGAGGGGGTTGCCCACATATGAGGTCCTCTCCAAGGTTTCTCAAAGTCATCATTGTCACCGATGTCCCACTGGGTGTGAGTTTTCCTTGCCCTTATGTGGGCCCTACCGAGGATGTTGCAGTGGTTTGTGCAGCCCTTTGAGACACTAGTGATTTAGGGCTATATAAATAAACATTGATTGATTGATTGATATGTGAGTCAAGGCAGGTGGCCAAATACCTTTGGCAATATTGTGTAGCTTAAGCGCTATTCGATGACATTCATCACTTTTTGTTTTGTCCTTTTGAAATATCGTCTTGAAAATAACCAAGGCAGCAATGACATGATGGAAATGCGCGGAGAGCATTTAGAGGACGTTAAGACACCGAAGGGCACCTGGAGGCAGTTTTTGCAAAGTAAGACGACTGCGCACTAGAAGCTGAGGAACGGATGAGAATATCGTATTGTGATCATGTGTGATTTAGGCCGCTTCTTTACGGCATCACCAGCGAGCCACTTGGCTCGTGTAGTCCTCGGTGGTGCTTGGAAAGTCGCTGTCGGCCTCTTTCGTCGGCGTGCTTTTGTAAGCTCCGCCCCTGCGCTTGGCCGACCGCGGCCAGGCTTGGCGCTCGCGCATCCATCGCCTCTCCTCGCGCCGCCTCAAGCGCACCTCCTGGTGCTCCCTCTGCCGGCTGGACTGGAAACGCTGCAGGAAGAGGTCCTTGGCGTAGTCGTAGAGCTGCACGTCCAGGAAGTTGAGCTCCTCGATGCGCCGGCGCACGGCCTCGCTCAGGTCCACGTTGGCGGCGCGGGTGCTGTTGATCTGCGTGAAGGGCGAGATGAAGCGCAGGCTGAACGTCCGCTCGAACAGGTACTGCGTCTTGCGCTGGAACTCGGTCAGGCCGTAGAAGGCCATGTTCTTCAGGTTGCTCATGGCGCTGCTCAGGAGGATGTGGTCGCGCTGGCTCTCGTTCATGGAGGACAGGTTGTAGCAGCCCACCAGGCTCAGGTCGGACAGCATGCGCACCTGCCGGTTGTTGGCCAGGTTGGACGGGCAGTTCATGAACTCCGTCAGGGCCACGCCGGACCAGTCCTCGCCGCTGTAGCAGGTGGGCAGCTCGTCTTGGGTGGGCGAGCGCCCGTCGCACATGTGCAGAGCGGTCTTCCACGTGGCGCCGCGCTGGACGTGCTTCCACTCGCTCAGGTAGCGGGAGACCGGGTCACGCAGCATGGTGATGTAGTAGAAGTTCCTGCGGTCACAACAAAAGCACATCGAGACTGCTGTGAGACACATGTTATCCGAGGGGGAGACTGAGGGCAGCGGAGCAGGACTGCTGCGATTAACTCCAGACTGTGGGGTGTAATAGTACAGCCGCATGGTGCGCTAAGTTTAGCACATGTGTTTGGCAATGTGGGATTTATTCAAGAGGAGACTGAGGGCGGAAAAAAACAGACCGCTAGGGCAAAGGAGACTGAGGAATATAATAGTAGAGCAGCATGGTGCGGTAAGCTTAGCACATGTGTTTGACAATGTGGAATTTATTCAAGAGGAGACTGAGGGCAGACAAAAATAGACCGCTACAGCAAAGGAGACTCTGGAATACATAATACTGTAGCATTCAGAGCTAAGGTACAGCAACACGGTAAGTTAACACAAGCAACTGTGTTAAAGAAATATGGACTTTATCCAAGAAGACACTGAGGGCAGCAGAGCAGGACTGCTGCGATTAACTCGAGACTGTGGAGTATAATAGTACAGGCGCATGGTGCGCTAAGTTTAGCACATGTGTTTGGCAATGTGGGATTTATTCAAGAGGAGACTGAGGGCAGAAAAAAACAGACCGCAACGGCAAAGTAGACTTTGGAATACATAATACTGTAGCATCCACAGCTAAGGTCCAGCAACAAGGTAAGTTAACGCAAGCAACTGTGTTAAAGCAATATGGACTTTATCCAAGAAGATACTGAGGGCAAGAAGATACCGAGGGCAGCACAACAGGACTGCTGCGATTAACTCGAGACTGTGGAGTTTAATAGTACAGCTGCATGGTGTGTTAGGTTTAGCACAAGTATTTGGCAATGTGGGATTTATTCAAAAGGAGACTGAGGGCGGAAGAAAACAGACCGCTAGGGAAAAGGAGACTGTGGAATATAATATTACAGCAGCATGGTGCGGTAAGCTTAGCACATGTGTTTGGCAATGTGGAATTTATTCAAAGGAGACTGAGGGCAGAAAAAACAGATGGCTACAGCAAAGGAGACTGTGGAATACATAATACTGTAGCATCCAGAGCTAAGGCACAGTAACAAGGTATGCTTACAGCAATCAACTGAGTTAAAAACAAAATGGACTTTATCCAGGAAGATATTGAGGGCAAGAAAAAACCGGGGGCAGCAGAACAGGACTGCTGCGATTAACTCCAGACTGTGGAGTATAATAGTACAGCAGCATGGTGCGCTAAGTTTAGCACATGTGTTTGGCAATGTGGGATTTATTCAAGAGGAGACTGAGGGCAGAAAAACAACGGACCGCTACGGCAAAGGAGACTCTGGACTATAATATTACAGCAGCATGGTACGCTAAGTTTAGCACATGTGTTTGGCAATGTGGACTTTATTCAAGAGGAGACTGAGGGCAGAAAAAAAAAAACCAGACCACTACGGCAAAGGAGACTCTGGACTATAATATTACAGCAGCATGGTGCGCTAAGTTTGGCACATGTATTTGGCAATGTGGGATTTATTCAAGAGGAGACTGAGGGCGGAAAAAAACAGACCGCTAGGGCAAAGGAGACTGAGGAATATAATAGTAGAGCAGCATGGTGCGGTAAGCTTAGCACATGTGTTTGACAATGTGGAATTTATTCAAGAGGAGACTGTGGGCAGACAAAAATAGACCGCTACAGCAAAGGAGACTCTGGAATACATAATACTGTAGCATTCAGAGCTAAGGTACAGCAACACGGTAAGTTAACACAAGCAACTGTGTTAAAGAAATATGGACTTTATCCAAGAAGACACTGAGGGCAGCAGAGCAGGACTGCTGCGATTAACTCGAGACTGTGGAGTATAATAGTACAGCCGCATGGTGTGCTAAGTTTAGCACATGTATTTGGCAATGTGGACTTTATTCAAGAGGAGACTGAGGGCAGAAAAAATACAGACCGCTATGGCAAAGGAGACTCTGGACTATAATATTACAGCAGCATGGTATGCTAAGTTTAGCACATGTATTTGGCAATGTGGGATTTATTCAAGAGGAGACTGAGGGCGGAAAAAACCAGACCGCTAGGGCAAAGGAGACTGTGGAATATAATATTACAGCAGCATGGTGCGCTAGGTTTAGCACATGTATTTGGCAATGAGGACTTTATTCAAGAGGAGAATGAGGGCAGTAAAAAACAGACCGCAACGGCAAAGGTGATTGTGGAATATAATATTACAGCAGCATGGTGCGGTAAGCTTAGCACATATGTTTGCTTATTCAAGAGGAGACTGAGGGCAGACAAAAATAGACCGCTACGGCAAAGGAGACTCTGGAATACATAATACTGTAGCATTCAGAGCTAAGGTACAGCCACAAGGTAAGTTAACACAAGCAACTGTGTTAAAGCAATATGGACTTTATCCGAGAAGATACTGAGGGCAGCAGAACAGGACTGCTGCGATTAACTCCAGACTGGGGAGTATAATATTACAGCCGCATGGTGCGCTAAGTTAAGCACATGTGTTTAGCAATGTGGACTTTATTGAAGAGGAGACTGAGGGCAGAAAAAATGAGACCACTACGGCAAAGGAGACTGTGGAATATAATATTACAGCAGCATGGTGCGCTAAGTTTGGCACATGTATTTGGCAATGTGGGATTTATTCAAGAGGAGACTGAGGGCAGAAAAAACCAGACCGCTACGGCAAAGGAGACTGTGGACTATAATACTACAGCAGCATGGTGCGCTAGGTTTAGGACATGTATTTGGCAATGTGGATTTTATTCAAGAGGAGACTGAGGGCAGAAAAAACGAGACCGCTACGGCAAAGGAGACTGTGGAATATAATACTACAGCAGCATGGTGCGCTAGGTTTAGCACATGTATTTGGCAATGAGGACTTTATTCAAGAGGAGAATGAGGGCAGTAAAAAACAGACCGCAACGGCAAAGGTGACTGTGGAATATAATATTACAGCAGCATGGTGCGGTAAGCTTAGCACATGTGTTTGCTTATTCAAGAGGAGACTGAGGGCAGACAAAAATAGACCGCTACAGCAAAGGAGACTCTGGAATACATAATACTGTAGCATTCAGAGCTAAGGTACAGCAACAAGGTAAGTTAACACAAGCAACTGTGTTAAAGCAATATGGACTTTATCCGAGAAGATACTGAGGGCAGCAGAACAGGACTGCTGCGATTAACTCCAGACTGGGGAGTATAATATTACAGCCGCATGGTGCGCTAAGTTCAGCACATGTGTTTAGCAATGTGGACTTTATTGAAGAGGAGACTGAGGGCAGAAAAAATGAGACCACTACGGCAAAGGAGACTGTGGAATATAATATTACAGCAGCATGGTGCGCTAAGTTTGGCACATGTATTTGGCAATGTGGGATTTATTCAAGAGGAGACTGAGGGCAGAAAAAACCAGACCGCTACGGCAAAGGAGACTGTGGACTATAATACTACAGCAGCATGGTGCGCTAGGTTTAGGACATGTATTTGGCAATGTGGATTTTACTCAAGAGGAGACTGAGGGCAGAAAAAACGAGACCGCTACGGCAAAGGAGACTGTGGAATATAATACTACAGCAGCATGGTGCGCTAAGTTTGGCACATGTATTTGGTAATGTGGGATTTATTCAAGAGGAGACTGAGGGCGGAAAAAACCAGACCGCTAGGGCAAAGGAGACTGTTGAATATAATATTACAGCAGCATGGTGCGCTAGGTTTAGCACATGTATTTGGCAATGAGGACTTTATTCAAGAGGAGAATGAGGGCAGTAAAAAACAGACCGCAACGGCAAAGGTGACTGTGGAATATAATATTACAGCAGCATGGTGCGGTAAGCTTAGCACATGTGTTTGCTTATTCAAGAGGAGACTGAGGGCAGACAAAAATAGACCGCTACAGCAAAGGAGACTCTGGAATACATAATACTGTAGCATTCAGAGCTAAGGTACAGCAACAAGGTAAGTTAACACAAGCAACTGTGTTAAAGCAATATGGACTTTATCCGAGAAGATACTGAGGGCAGCAGAACAGGACTGCTGCGATTAACTCCAGACTGGGGGGTATAATATTACAGCCGCATGGTGCGCTAAGTTCAGCACATGTGTTTAGCAATGTGGACTTTATTGAAGAGGAGACTGAGGGCAGAAAAAATGAGACCACTACGGCAAAGGAGACTGTGGAATATAATATTACAGCAGCATGGTGCGCTAAGTTTGGCACATGTATTTGGCAATGTGGGATTTATTCAAGAGGAGACTGAGGGCGGAAAAAAAACAGACCGCTAGGGCAAAGGAGACTGTGGAATATAATAGTACAGCAGCATGGTGCGCTAGGTTTAGCACATGTGTTCGGCAATGAGGACTTTATTCAAGAGGAGAATGAGGGCAGTAAAAAACAGACCGCAACGGCAAAGGAGACTGAGGAATATAATAGTAGAGCAGCATTGTGCGGTAAGCTTAGCAGATGTGTTTGACAATGTGGAATTTATTCAAGAGGAGACTGTGGGCAGACAAAAATAGACCGCTACAGCAAAGGAGACTCTGGAATACATAATACTGTAGCATTCAGAGCTAAGGCACAACAACAAGGTACGCCAACGCAAGCAATTGTGTTGAAAGCTGAAAGCAATATGGACTTTATCCGAAAAGACACTGAGGGCAGCAGAGCAGGACTGCTGCGATTAACTCGAGACTGTGGAGTGTAATAGTTCAGCCGCATAAAGCGCAAAGTTTAGCACATGTGTTTGGCAATGTGGACTTTATTCAAGAGGAGACTTAGGGCAGAAAAAAACAGACTGCTACGGCAAAGGAGACTGTGGAATATAATAGTACAGCAGCATGGTGCGGGAAGCTTAGCACATGTGTTTGGCAAAGTGGACTACATTCAGGAGGAGACTGAGGGCAGAAAAAAAACAGATCGCTACAGCAAAGGAGACTGTGGAATACATAATACTGTAGCATCCAGAGCTAAGGTACAGCAACAAGGTAAGTTAACGCAAGCAACTGTGTTAAAGCAGTATGGACTTTATCCAAGAAGATACTGAGGGCAAGAAGATACCGAGGGCAGTAGAACAGGACTCCTGCGATTAACTCGAGACTGTGGAGTATAATAGTACAGCCGCATGGTGCGCTAAGTTTAGCAAGTGTTTGGCAATGTGGAGTTTATTCAAGAGGGGACTGAGGGCAGAAAAAAACAGACCGCAACAACAAAGGAGACTGTAGAACACATAATACTGAAGTATCCAGAGTTAAAGAACAGCAACAAGGTACGCTAACGCAAGCAATTGTGTTAAACAATATGGACTTTATCCAAGAAGATACTGAGGGCACCAAAGATCCGAACGCTACTGCAAAGTGGGGACTGGGGAATACATTATACTGCAGCATTCAGAGTTAAGGGCAAGCAATGTGGTACGCTGACCTTAGCGTGTCTGTTTAGAATAGTGGACTTTATTCAAGAGGAGACTGAGGGCAGAGGTGGGGGTGTATATATTTTCAAGTATTTTCATCATCATTTTAGAACTTGCAAGCATACTTTTTTTTCTTATTCGTCGTCACCATGTCTCTTCTTTGTTCTTCTGCTTCGCCTCTGTTATGTTTTTGGACATTACTACTTGTCGTAGTTTTGAAGCAATGCATGATGGGAATCTGGATGTTGTGTGTCAGTGCAATGAATACCATGAATGGATTAACGTGGACCCCGACTTAAACAAGTTAAAAACTTATTCGGGTGTTCCCATTTAGTGGTCAGTTAGGCCTGCCTACTTTATGGGTTATAGAAACATAGATAAACATATGGATAACAGAGACATATTTATATAATAGTCTCCTTTACAGGTGAGAAAGGACCCTAAAGGCAGTGCTTTTAAGGCACGCCCCCAATATTGTTGTCCGGGTGGAAATCGGGAGAAATTCGGGAGAATGGTTGCCCCGGGAGATTTTCGGGAGGGGCAGTGAAATTCGGGAGTCTCCCGGGAAAATCGGGAGGGTTGACAAGTATGCCAGTTGGCTGAGTTGCTGTTGTTCCCAAACTCTTCCCTTTTCTTATAATAAAGCCGACAGTTGACTTTGGAATATTTATGATCGAGGAAATTGGACTGGATTTGTTGTAGTGAATTGTGAAGTAAATTATATTTATATAGCGCTTTTCTCCAGTGACTCAAAGCGCTTTACATAGTGAAACCCAATATCTAAGTTACATTTAAACCAGTGTGGGTGGCACTGGGAGCAGGTGGGTAAAGTGTCTTGCCCAAGGACACAACAGCCATAACTAGGATGGTACAAGCGGGAATCGAACCTGCAACCCTCAAGTTGCTGGCACGGCCACTGTACCAACCGAGCTATACCGCCCTTGTACACACTGCAAAAACTGAAATCTAAGTAAGATCGAATATGTCAAATAAGGGTGATATTTGCTCATTTTCTGTCTGATAAGATAATTCTTCTCACTAAGCAGATTTTATGTCAGAGTTTTTTTTACTTGTTTTAAGGGTTTAAGCTTGTTGCTGAGATTTGATGACCTATATTGAGTAAAACATGCTTGAAGCTAGAATATCAAGTGTTGCAAAGCTGTGTCATCAACACCCAAGTATAAAACTACTTTTTCAAAGTAATAATTTCTTATTTCAAGCATGAAAAAAAAAATCATGACTTTGACACAATCGCGTCTCGTGATTAAAACAGATGACAGCAAAAGTGACTTTTATTATTTATCTAAACATTTAATATGTGACATTTCAAAAAAATTTGAAATAGTTCATGGCACATTCAGATAAATACTTCAAAATTACAAATAAAAAAATGTATATATGCGCACTAATTGACTGAAAGAGCACGCACTTGGCGCGATGATGTCATGTTGTCGATGGAAAAAATGCATTTTTAGACCACATGATTAGCCTGAGCGGCTACGAGACCCCGAGAGTAACAAGCGTCTGCCTTGGTGCCTTTCCATTAAGAACAATAAACTAGTTTTGAGTATAAGTTTGCTGGTTTCAAGAAATGTAATACTGAGCGCATATCATTATGTCAAGATAATGGCACTAGCATTTGTGACGTGACGTGAATTATATTTATATAGCGCTTTTCTCTAGCGACTCAAAGCGCTTTACACAGTGAAACCCAATATCTAAGTTACATTTAAACCAGTGTGAGTGGCACTGGGAGCAGGTGGGTAAAGTGTCTTGCCCAAGGACACAACGGCAGTGACTAGGATGGCGGAAGTGGGAGTCGAACCTGCAACCCTCCAGTTGCTGGCACGGCCACTCTACCAACCGAGCTATACCGCCCCAGTAGTAGAAGATTAGATTAGATTAGATAGTACTTTATTTATTCCTTTAGGAAAATTTACATTTTCAGCACAATCCCATTCAAGATCAGGCAAACATTACAGGGAGACAGAACAGGATCGCTGACGGGTCTGCCGGCTTCCAGCGCCCCTTACAAAAAAGGTGAGATACAGGTAAAAAAAAGTGGGGGTGGGAAATGGGAGAAAAAAAATGGAAGAATAAAATAAAATAAAAAAATCAGTCTAAGCCTGGGCCCTTGGAGAGGGGGTCCAGACTGAGGCCAAGGGAAAAAAACAACAACTAGTAGTAGCGAAGTGAATTGTGACGTGAATTATATTTATATAGCGCTTTTCTCTAGCGACTCAAAGCGCTTTACACAGTGAAACCCAATATCTAAGTTACATTTAAACCAGTGTGGGTGGCACTGGGAGCAGGTGGGTAAAGAGTCTTGCCCAAGGACACAACGGCAGTGACTAGGATGGCGGAAGTGGGAGTCGAACCTGCAACCCTCAAGTTGCTGGCACGGCCACTCTACCAACCGAGCTATACCGCCCCAGTAGTAGAAGATTAGATTAGATTAGATAGTACTTTATTTATTCCTTTAGGAAAATTTACATTTTCAGCACAATCCCATTCAAGATCAGACAAACATTACAGGGAGACAGAACAGGATCGCTGACGGGTCTGCCGGCTTCCAGCGCCCCTTACAAAAAAGGTGAGATACAGGTAAAAAAAAGTGGGGGTGGGAAATGGGAGAAAAAAAATGGAAGAATAAAATAAAATAAAAAAATCAGTCTAAGCCTGGGCCCTTGGAGAGGGGGTCCAGACTGAGGCCAAGGGAAAAAAACAACAACTAGTAGTAGTGAAGTGAATTGTGACGTGAATTATATTTATATAGCGCTTTTCTCTAGTGACTCAAAGCGCTTCATTTAAAGGCCTACTGAAAGCCACTACTACCCACCACGCAGTCTGATAGTTTATATATCAATGATGAAATATTAACATTGCAACACATGCCAATACGGCCTTTTTAGTTTACTAAATTGCAATTTTACATTTCCCGGGAGTTTCTTCTTGAAAACGTCGCGTAACGATGACGTGTACGCGTGACGTCACTGTTAGGAAATATGAGCGCTGCGCACACACACAGCTAAAAGTCGTCTGCTTTAACCGCATAATTACACAGTATTTTAAACATCTGTGTTGCTGAATCTTTTGCAATCTCTTCAATTGATATTGGAGAAGTCAACGTAGAAAGATGGAGTTGGGAAGCTTTAGCCTTTAGCCACTCAAACACATGGTGATTCCTTGTTTAAAATTCCCGGTCGTGACTCTTTACTATGGATCAGAGTGGTCGAGCGAACATGGATCCCGACCGAATGTCATCCAGCAGGTTTGGGTGAGAAAATTGTGGTAAAAAGTCGCCGTCCATAAAGCTGCCATCGACTCCCCTGAAACACTGGCGTCAACACACCCGTGGACACACCCCTCCGACTATCAATCAATCAATCAATCAATGTTTACTTATATAGCCCTAAATCACTAGTGTCTCAAAGGGCTGCACAAACCACCACGACATCCTCGGTAGGCCCACATAAGGGCAAGGAAAACTCACACCCAGTGGGACGTCGGTGACAATGATGACTATGAGAACCTTGGAGAGGAGGAAAGCAATGGATGTCGAGCGGGTCTAACATGATACTGTGAAAGTTCAATCCACAATGGATCCAACACAGTCGCGAGAGTCCAGTCCAAAGCGGATCCAACACAGCAGCAAGAGTCCCGTTCACAGCGGAGCCAGCAGGAAACCATCACAAGCGGAGGCGGATCAGGTACTATTAATCTCACTAAAACACTAGCAACACAATAGAAAGATAAGGGATTTCCCAGAATTATCCTAGTAAATGTGTCTAAAAACATCTGAATCCGTCCCAATGCAATCACCTTTTTTTTTTAAACTTATTTTTTTGTTTCCTAGTCCGTCGCTATCAATCTTTCATCCTCGCTCAAATTAATGGGGGAATTGTCGTTTTCTCGGTCCGAATAGCTCTTTTTTGTTGGAGGCTCTCATTAAAAACAATGTGAGGATTATGAGGAGCCATCAACGGGTGACGTCATCGTCTGCGACTTCCGGTAAAGGCGGGGCTTTTCTGTTAGCGACCAAAAGTGGCGAACTTTATCGTGGATGTTCTCTACTAAATCCTTTCAGCAAAAATATGGCAATAACGCGAAATGATCAAGTATGACACATAGAATGGACCTGCTATGGACTATCAGGTACTATTAAACTCACTAAAACACTAGCAACACAATAGAAAGATAAGGGATTTCCCAGAATTATCCTAGTAAATGTGTCTAAAAACATCTGAATCCGTCCCAATGCAATCACCTTTTTTTTTTAAACTTATTTTTTTGTTTCCTAGTCCGTCGCTATCAATCTTTCATCCTCGCTCAAATTAATGGGGGAATTGTCGTTTTCTCGGTCCGAATAGCTCTTTTTTGTTGGAGGCTCTCATTAAAAACAATGTGAGGATTATGAGGAGCCATCAACGGGTGACGTCATCGTCTGCGACTTCCGGTAAAGGCAGGGCTTTTCTGTTAGCGACCAAAAGTGGCGAACTTTATCGTGGATGTTCTCTACTAAATCCTTTCAGCAAAAATATGGCAATAACGCGAAATGATCAAGTATGACACATAGAATGGACCTGCTATGGACTATCAGGTACTATTAAACTCACTAAAACACTAGCAACACAATAGAAAGATAAGGGATTTCCCAGAATGATCCTCATAAATGTGTCTAAAAACATCTGAATATCCTGAATATCCTCAAACACAAATCTTTCATCCTCGCTCAAATTAATGGGGGAATTGTCGTTTTCTCGGCCCGAATAGCTCTTTTTTATTGGAGGCTCTCATTAAAAACAATGTGAGGATTATGAGGAGCCATCAACGGGTGACGTCATCGTCTGCGACTTCCGGTAAATGCAGGGCTTTTCTGTTAGCGACCAAAAGTTGCAAACTTTATCGTGGATGTTCTCTACTAAATCCTTTCAGCAAAAATATGGCAATATTGCCGTTTTCATAACATGGTCACTACTGCCTACTTTCTCTTGTTATATTCTTATTTCACTGTTATATTTTTATTCCCATTGTTGCTTTTTATTTGTTTTTTTTATTCTTATTGTAATATTTCTCTATTTTGTTTCCATTTAAACCCCCATTATTTACTTTGTACTTTTATTTAAATTGATCTCAACTCTGTACACTGCTGCTGGAATTGTAATTTTCCTGAAGGAACTCTCCTGAAGGAATCAATAAAGTACTATCTATCTATCCATCTATCTATCTATCTATCTATCTATCTATCTATCTATCTATCTATCTATCTATCTAAATAAGAAAATCTCATTTTAGTAGGCCTTTAAGAATATTTTTCAACACATTGAGCAAAAAGGTGTCTTTTTTTCTACCAAGAAAAGTGCAGTTGTTATTAGTGAGAATATATTTATTTTAAGGTATTTTGGTGTTCATTGAGGTTAGCTAATTTTATTTGTTTTGGAAAGTCTTGACAAGCCAAATTTTCTTGTTCTATTGTTAGATAATTTTGCTTAGTTCGAATAAAATACCCCTAATTTTTGTATTTTTTTTCTTCTTGTTTTTGAACACTGACTTTTTGCAGTGCAGGCGGCATCCTATGACAGTTCCACGCTGGAAATCACTGAAAGCGGCCCCATTCTTTCACAAATGTTCGTAGAAGTGCTTGATTTTATACACCTGTACCTGTATTGTCATCATTTGGATAGATGGCTGAATACCTTTGTCAATTTAGTGCATGTAAACCCCTTAAAAGTTCAATACAGGACTTAACAGAGCATATTGCAGTTTTTCCTCCTAAGTGTGTTGCTCCTAAGCCAAACCGGAATGTCATTGATGTTGTTGTTGTTTTTTTTCATATTTAATGAGAAGGTGAGTGAAGCGAGAGGTGTGCCAACAGCAGGTGCGTCCTGTCACTTGCTCTCTAAACCCGTCCTGCTTGTCTCAGGGACACGAAACGCATGCAGAGAGTTGTTGTTGGAGTGCACTCGGCAGCCCAAAGGTCACTCGTGTGCACCATCAGCGTCAACATGCATCAACGTCTCGCTCACTCTTGTGTGTGTGTGTGTGAGTGACAGTACGGCCGACTGTTAAACTTTATCCCAGTCACTTTCATACACTAGGGGGAGTGAAAAAAAAAAAAGACTTGACGCAGCTTCACGTCAATGTCCCAGCTCAAGTGTAATTGATGGATCAATAACATAGCAGGCAGCCACGCCGGACTATTAAGCTTCAGTAATCGGGATGAATGCTAAAATCACAGCTGATAGATTAACCTTCGCAATGTGTCCGTGTTAGTTGATTATTTAAAAAGTTTGGGGTCAAATGAGAGCTTTTGTGGACTTCAAAGGGTTGAGATCCGCTTTTTGGATCCTCCACATATTATTGTTTATTGTTCCATTTTTATTTTCACTCTCCGTCTGATCCTATCATTTACTCTTTAGTCGGTCACCATGGTAGCTTATCAGTTTCACCTGCTACTCACGGCCCTGCACACCTGTCCTCACTAATCACCTGCCTTATATAAGCCTGCATCTTTTGTTGTTCAGTCCGGGGTCCAAATTTGTTTATACACAACGGTACGTCTGCTTTGCGCTTTTGCTTACTTGCAAATTTCTGTATTATTCTCATGAGCTCTCACGCTGCGCAATTTTATTCAATTTTAGCTCTCATGCTAAATGTTTAGTTTTCCCCTTTGTGTGCCTATGTGCCAGTTTAGTTTACTATTCGTTTATCCTAGCTTTCATGCTAGCATCTTTTGTTTGCCTTTTCTTAGCTCCAGTATTTTTGTTCTCTAGCACCTTTTGTTAAATACATCATTGGTTCAAACCTTTTGCTGCGTTCAATTTTCGACGCATCCTCGAGGGAATCGAACCTGGCATCACAATGCCGAACAGGCGTAACACAAAGAATGCTAATGAATTTTATAAAAATGTTTTAGCTTATTTTAAACCATTTTAATTCTTATTTTTCCTCAAACTTGCACATATTGTACTGTAATATATATTTTTGAACTTTTATTTGTTTATTTATTTTTATTTTGTGTTATTATTTTTAAGTTTTTTTTAACGCATTTTTTATTTAATTATTTTCATTTTGTATTATTATTTTTAAGATTTTTTTATCCATTTTTTCATTTAATTTATGCATTTATTTACTATCATTTTTTGCTAGTTTTATTTAATTTTTTGTGAATTGTGCACTTGTGTTAATGTTGTTGATTTTTAGATTAATCCATCCTTTATTATGTTTGCCTATTCTAACTTATCTTAATTTAGTTGTTAATAATTATACTTGCTCTTCATACATTTGTATGTTTTCATGTTTTTTTTCTGTCAATGTGTTCACTTATTCATCTTTATTATACTTGTCTATTTATTTGCATTAACCATGTATTCGTATATTTCTTATTTTTTATACATTTTTATCTTATTTTTAATCCATTTAAATTCTTATTTTTCGTCAAACCTGCACAACAACCACAACCCATATTGTACTGTCATTTTTTTATATATATATATATATATTTTTTTTTATAGAATAGAAAGTACTTTATTGATCCCTGGGGGAAATTCCGCACCAGTTAGCTCACAATAGACAATAATAATTATAAATAATATAATATCTTATACATTATATATGTAATATATAATATATGAAAAATATAAATATATTCTACATATATTCTATAAATTCTATTTATCCCCACTTCCGCCATCCTCGTCACTGCCGTTGTGTCCTTGAGCAAGACACTTTACCCACCTGCTCCCAGTGCCACCCACACTGGTTTGAATCCAACTTAGATATTGGGTTTCACTATGTAAAGCGCTTTGAGTCACTAGAGAAAAAGCGCTATATAAATATAATTAACTTGACTTCACTTCACTCTTGCCCCCAAATATGATGTTTGCCAAATTACATTAACTTTTCTCTTTATTGCACTGTAATTAAATGTACTAAAGTTAAAGTTAAAGTACCACTGACACACTAGGTGTGGCAAAATTATCCTCTGCATTTGACCCATCACCCTTGTTCCACCCCCTGGGAGGTGAGGGGAGCAGTGAGCAGCAGCAGTGGCCACGCCCGGGAATCATTTTTGGCGATTTAACCCCCAATTCCAACCAATGATGCTGAGTGCCAAGCAGGGAGGCAATGGGTCCCATTTTTATAGTCTTTGGTATGACTCGGCCGGGCTTTGAACTCGCGACCTACCCATCTTTGGGCGGACATTCTAATAACCACTAGTTAATTACATTTAGTAAAATTAAAGTACCACATCTGCAGTCCCCTCCAAGGTTTCTCATTGTCATCCAATTGGGTTGAGTTTTTCCTTGCCCTGATGTGGGATCCGAGCCGAGAATGTCGTTTTGGGTTGTGCAGCCCTTTGAGACACTTGTGATTTAGGGCTATATAAGTAAACATTGATTAATTGATTGACCTCAGTGGTCAATTTATGGATTATTATACCTCTCTCTAGAACAGGGGTCACCAACATTTTTGAAACCACGAGCTACTTCTTGGGTACTGATTAATGCAAAGGGCCACCAGTTTGATACACACTTTAATAAATTGCCAGAAATAGCCAAATTGCTTAATTTACCTTTAATAAATAAATCTATATGTATAAAAAAATGGGTATTTCTGTCTGTCATTCAGTCGTACATTTTTTTCCCCTTTACGGAAGGTTTTTTGTAGAGAATAAATGATGAAAAAAACACTTAATTGAACGGTTTAAAAGAGGAGAAAGCACGAAAAAAAAGAAAATTAAATTTTTAAAACATAGTTTATTTTCAATTTCGACTCTTTAAAATTCAAAATTCAAAAAACTAGCTAATTTGAATCTTTTTGAAAAAAAAAAAAAAAAAAATTTAAGGAACATCATTAGTAATTTTTCCTGATTAAGATTAATTTTAGAATTTTGATGACATGTTTTAAATAGGTTAAAATCCAATCTGCACTTTGTTAGAATATATAACAAATTAGACCAAGCTATATTTCTAACGGGCTTCACGGTGGCAGAGGGGTTAGTGCGTCTGCCTCACAATACGAAGGTTCTGCAGTCCTGGGTTCAAATCCAGGCTCGGGATCTTCCTGTGTGGAGTTTGCATGTTCTCCCCGTGACTGCGTGAGTTCCCTCCGGGTACTCCGGCTTCCTCCCACTTCCAAAGACATGCACCTGGGGATAGGTTGATTGGCAACACTAAATTGGCCCTAGTGTGTGAATGTCTATCTGTGTTGGCCCTGCGATGAGGTGGCGACTTGTCCAGGGTGTACACCGCCTTCCGCCCGATTGTAGCTGAGATAGGTGCCAGCGCCCCCCGCGACCCCGAAAGGGAATAAGCGGTAGAAAATGGATGGATATATTTCTAACAAAAAAACCTCATTATTTCTTCTAGATTTTCAGGACCAAAAATTTTAAAAGAAATTCAAAAGACTTTGAAATAAGACTTAATTTTGATTGTACAGATTTTCTAGATTTGCCAGAATATTTTTTGGGAATTTTAATCATAATAAGTTTGAAGAAATATTTCACAAATATTCTTCGTCAAAAAAACAGAAGCTAAAATGACGAATTAAATTCAAATGTATTTATTATTCTTTACAATTAAAAAAATACATTTACTTGAAAATTGATTTAAAAATTGTCAGGAAAGAAGAGGAAGGAATTGAAAAGGTGAAAAAGGTATATGTGTTTAAAAATCCTAAAATCATTTTTAAGGTTGTATTTTTTCTCTAAAATTGTCTTTTTGAAAGTTATCAAAAGAAAAGTATAAAAATAATTGAATTTATTTAAACAAGTGAAGACCAGGGTGGTGGTTCCTCTCTTTAAGAAGGGGGACCGGAGGGTGTGTTCCAACTATCGTGGGATCACACTCCTCAGCCTTCCCGGTAAGGTTTATTCAGGTGTACTGGAGAGGAGGCTACGTCGGATAGTCGAACCTCGGATTCAGGAGGAACAGTGTGGTTTTCGTCCTGGTCGTGGAACTGTGGACCAGCTCTATACTCTCGGCAGGGTTCTTGAGGGTGCATGGGAGTTTGCCCAACCAGTCTACATGTGCTTTGTGGACTTGGAGAAGGCATTCGACCGTGTCCCTCGGGAAGTCCTGTGGGGAGTGCTCAGAGAGTATGGGGTACCGGACTGTCTTATTGTGGCGGTCCGCTCCCTGTACGATCAGTGTCAGAACTTGGTCCGCATTGCCGGCAGTAAGTCGGACACGTTTCCAGTGAGGGTTGGACTCCGCCAAGGCTGTCCTTTGTCACCGATTCTGTTCATAACTTTTATGGACAGAATTTCTAGGCGCAGTCGAGGCGTTGAGGGGATCCGGTTTGGTGGCTGCAGGATTAGGTCTCTGCTTTTTGCAGATGATGTGGTCCTGATGGCTTCATCTGACCGGGATCTTCAGCTCTCGCTGGATCGGTTCGCAGCCGAGTGTGAAGCGACCGGAATGAGAATCAGCACCTCCAAGTCCGAGTCCATGGTTCTCGCCCGGAAAAGGGTGGAGTGCCATCTCCGGGTTGGGGAGGTGACCCTGCCCCAAGTGGAGGAGTTCAAGTACCTAGGAGTCTTGTTCACGAGTGGGGGAAGAGTGGATCGTGAGATCGACAGGCGGATCGGTGCGGCGTCTTCAGTAATGCGGACGTTGTACCGGTCCGTTGTGGTGAAGAAGGAGCTGAGCCGGAAGGTAAAGCTCTCAATTTACCGGTCGATCTACGTTCCCATCCTCACCTATGGTCATGAGCTTTGGGTCATGACCGAAAGGATAAGATCACGGGTACAAGCGGCCGAAATGAGTTTCCTCCGCCGTGTGGCGGGGCTCTCCTTTAGAGATAGGGTGAGAAGCTCTGCCATCCGGGAGGAACTCAAAGTAAAGCCGCTGCTCCTCCACATAGAGAGGAGCCAGATGAGGTGGTTCGGGCATCTGGTCAGGATGCCACCCGAACGCCTCCCTAGGGAGGTGTTTAGGGCACGTCCAACCGATAGGAGGCCACGGGAAAGACCCAGGACAAGTTGGGAAGACTATGTCTCCCGGCTGGCCTGGGAACGCCTCGGGATCCCCCGGGAAGAGCTAGACGAAGTGGCTGGGGAGAGGGAAGTCTGGGTTTCCCTGCTTAGGCTGTTGCCCCCGCGACCCGGCCTCGGATAAGCGGAAGATGATGGATGGAAGTGAAGACCAAGTCTTTAACGTATTTTCTTGGATTTTCAAATTCTGTTTGATTTTTGTCTCTCCTAGAATTAAAAATGTCGAGCAAAGTGAGACCAGCTTGCTAGTAAATAAATACAATTTAAAAATTAGAGGCAGCTCACTGGTAAGTGCTGCTATTTGAGCTATTTTTTAGAACAGGCCAGCGGGCGACTCAACTGATCCTTACGGGCTACCTGGTGCCTGCGGGCACCGCATTGGTGACCCCTGCTCTAGATAGTCTAGCCTCAGAGTAGACTTCACCAGTTTTTTTCTCTCCAGAGGCTCTCTCTGAGATGGGGGAGTCTACAAAGCTGTGGACGTGACGTCATGCACGACAATCAGCGTGACAGTGAGGAATATTACTGTCAGGGCCAATTTGGTGGACTGGCAAACAACTCCCCACACAGAGCTCTGCTGTGAAGCAAAAAAAGAAATAAAAAAAATAAAAATAACTCTTCGTCTTTTTTTTTAGTGTGACGTGTGCGCTGACGATCTAGAAGAAAAAGCCTCGGTTTCTTCTTGGCAGTTAGTGTCAGTGCAGCACGTAGGTGGTTATTATGCGGCCACAATTAGCCCACGGTGACATTCAGCCTGATCGCCGGCAGCCGAAAAGACAACGTGCCGTTTGTCTCCATCAGCATGTGGACTTTGGGAGGAAAATAATGCACTTATCAAGAAATAACAATAGAGCCAAGTCCAAGTTAATGCTCAACGGCATGACTTGACAGTGTGTGTGTGTTTTGTGTGTGTGTGTGTGTGTGTGTGTGTGTGCCAAAACAACAATCAATCAATCAATGTTTATTTATATAGCCCCAAATCACAAATGTCTCAAAGGACTGCACAAATCATTACGACTACAACATCCTCGGAAGAACCCACAAAAGGGCAAGGAAAACTCACACCCAGTGGGCAGGGAGAATTCACATCCAGTGGGACGCCAGTGACAATGCTGACTATGAGAAACCTTGGAGAGGACCTCAGATGTGGGCAACCCCCCCTCTCTAGGGGACCGAAAGCAATGGATGTCGAGCGGGTCTAACATGATACTGTGAAAGTTCAATCCATAGTGGCTCCAAGACAGCAGCGAGAGTCCCGTCCACAGGAAACCATCTCAAGCGGATCAGCAGCGTAGAGATGTCCCCAACCGATACAGGCGAGCGGTCCATCCTGGGTCTCGACTCTGGACAGCCAGTACTTCATCCATGGTCATCGGACCGGACCCCCTCCACAAGGGAGGGGGGGACATAGGAGAAAGAAAAGAAGCGGCAGATCAACTGGTCTAAAAAGGAGGTCTATTTAAAGGCTAGAGTATACAGATGAGTTTTAAGGTGAGACTTAAATGCTTCTACTGAGGTGGCATCTCGAACTGTTACCGGGAGGGCATTCCAGAGTACTGGAGCCCGAACGGAAAACGCTCTATAGCCCGCAGACTTTTTTTGGGCTCTAGGAATCACTAATAAGCCGGAGTCCTTTGAACGCAGATTTCTTGCCGGGACATATGGTACAATACAATCGGCAAGATAGGATGGAGCTAGACCGTGTAGTATTTTATACGTAAGTAGTAAAACCTTAAAGTCACATCTTAAGTGCACAGGAAGCCAGTGCAGGTGAGCCAGTACAGGTATATATGTATGTATATATGTATATAAAGGTATATACAGTACAGGTGTAATGTGATCAAACTTTCTTGTTCTTGTCAAAAGTCTAGCAGCCACATTTTGTACCAACTGTAATCTTTTAATGCTAGACATGGGGAGACCCGAAAATAATACGTTACAGTAATCGAGACGAGACGTAACAAACGCATGGATAATGATCTCGGCGTCTTTAGTGGACAAAATCAGGGACTGTCCACTTAATGCTGACCCCTCGGATTCATAACCTTTGTTTTTTTCCCCCTGCTTACTTGTCTTGTCTAAAAACTAGCTGACTCATAATTTATTTAAAAAAGCAGCTTGGACTCTTTAATCATATTAAAACAATTTTAGCCAATAATCGTACTTAATTAATAATTTGTACAAGATTTCTTATTGTTTTCAATTGGATAGTGGTCTGTTTATTTCAGCCATTTCCATTTTCTACCGCTTATTCCCTTTTGGGGTCGCGGGGGGCGCTGGCGCCTATCTCAGCTACAATCGGGCGGAAGGCGGGGTACACCCTGGACAAGTCGCCACCTCATCGCAGGGCCAACACAGATAGACAGACAACATTCACACTCACATTCACACACTAGGGCCAATTTAGTGTTGCCAATCAACCTATCCCCAGGTGCATGTCTTTGGAAGTGGGAGGAAGCCGGAGTACCCGGAGGGAACCCACGCAGTCACGGGGAGAACATGCAAACTCCACACAGAAAGATCCCGAGCCTGGATTTGAACCCAGGACTGCAGGACCTTCGTATTGTGAGGCAGACGCACTAACCCCTCTGCCACCGTGAAGCCTGTTTATTTCAATTCTTATTTTTTTATCTTTATTACTGTCGAACTTGGACTTGGACGTGGATAGTTTTCCCGAGGTGCAAAGCGAATGGAACGGAAACGGCGATGGCGTGAAGGTAGAGACACCTTTTTATTTTGTCACTATAACTAAATACAGGAACTAACAAAAAGGCGGTCCAAAAATTGGGCTATGAAACAAAAGACTAGCACAAAGGCAATTAAAGGCTTACTGAAACCCACTACTAGCGACCACGCAGTCTGATAGTTTATATATCAATGATGAAATATTAACATTGCAACACCAATACGGCCTTTTTAGTTTACTAAATTGCAATTTTAAATTTCCCGGGAGTTTCTTCTTGAAAACGTTGCGTAACGATGATGTGTACGCGTGACGTCACGGACTGTTAGGAAGTATGAGCGCTGCACACACACACAGCTAAAAGTCGTCTGCTTTAAAAAAACGGAAATGTTGATTATCGGTCCTGCTAGACACCGACCTCTATTTAATAATACAACTCTAACATTTGACAACCAAACAATTAAACAAGGCGACACGGTAAAGAATCTGGGTATTATCTTCGACCCAACTCTCTCCTTTGAGTCACACATTAAAAGCGTTACTAAAACGGCCTTCTTTCATCTCCGTAATATCGCTAAAATTTGCTCCATTCTGTCCACTAAAGACGTTGAGATCATTATCCTTGCGTTTGTTACGTCTCGTCTCGATTACTGTAACGTATTATTTTCGGGTCTCCCCATGTCTAGCATTAAAAGATTACAGTTGGTACAAAATGCGGCTGCTAGACTTTTGACAAGAACAAGAAAGTTTGATCACATTACGCCTGTACTGGCTCACCTGCACTGGCTTCCTGTGCACTTAAGATGTGACTTTAAGGTTTTACTACTTACGTATAAAATACTACACGGTCTAGCTCCATCCTATCTTGCCGATTGTATTGTACCATATGTCCCGGCAAGAAATCTGCATTCAAAGGACTCCGGCTTATTAGTGATTCCCAAAGCCCAAAAAAAGTCTGCGGGCTATAGAGTGTTTTCATTTCGGGCTCCAGTACTCTGGAATGCCCTCCCAGTAAAAGTTCGAGATGCCACCTCAGTAGAAGCATTTAAGTCTCACCTTAAAACTCATTTGTATACTCTAGCCTTTAAATAGACTCCCTTTTTAGACCAGTTGATCTGCCGTTTCTTTTCTTTTTCTCCTATGTCCCACTCTCCCTTGTGGAGGGGAGTCCGGTCCGATCCGGTGGCCATGTACTGCTTGCCTGTGTATCGGCTGGGGACATCTCTGCGCTGCTGATCCGCCTCCGCTAGGGATGGTTTCCTGCTGGCTCCGCTGTGAACGGGACTCTCGCTGCTGTGTTGGATCCGCTTTGGACTGGACTCTCGCGACTCTGTTGGATCCAATATGGATTGAACTTTCACAGTATCATGTTAGACCCGCTCGACATCCATTGCTTTCCTCCTCTCCAAGGTTCTCATAGTCATCATTGTCACCGACGTCCCACTGGGTGTGAGTTTTCCTTGCCCTTATGTGGGCCTACCGAGGATGTCGTAGTGGTTTGTGTTGTGGTTTGTGCAGCCCTTTGAGACACTAGTGATTTAGGGCTATATAAGTAAACATTGATTGATTGATTGATAATTACACAGTATTTTGGACATCTGTGTTGCTGAATCTTTTGCAATTTCTTCAATTAATATTGGAGAAGTCAAAGTAGAAAGATGGAGTTGGGAAGCTTTAGCCTTTAGCCACACAAACACACAGTGATTCCTTGTTTAAAATTCCCGGAAGTGAAGCTTTACTATGGATCGGAGCGGTCAAGCAAACATGGATTACGACCAAATGTAAACCAGCAGTTTTCGGTGAGAAAATTGTGGTAAAAAGTCGCCTCTTACCGGAGATCAGCTAAGCTGACTTCCCTCAGACACTGGCCTCAAGACACCCGTGGACACACACCTCCGACTATCAGGTACTATTAAACTCACTAAAACACTAGCAACACAATAGAAAGATAAGGGATTTCCCAGAATTATCCTAGTAAATGTGTCTAAAAACATCTGAATCCGTCCCAATGCAATCGCATTTCTTTTTTTAAAAAAACTTGATTGTTTGTTTTTTTCTAGTTCTTCGCTATCAATATCCTCAAACACAAATCTTTCATCCTCGCTCAAATTAATGAAGAAATTGTTGTTTTCTCGGTCCGAATAGCACTTTTTGTGGGAGGCTCCCATTATAAACAATGTGAGGATGTGAGGAGCCCTCACACGGGTGACGTCATCGTCTGCGACTTCCGGTAAAGGCAAGGCTTTTTTATTAGCGACCAAAAGTTGGGAACTTTATCGTCGATGTTCTCTACTAAATCCTTTCAGCAAAAATATGGCAATATCGCGAAATGATCAAGTATGACACATAGAACTGACCTGCTATCCCCGTTTGAATAAGAAAAGCTAAATTCAGTAGGCCTTTAACTATAAACATGAAACAAAAACTTGCACTGTGGCATGAATAACGAGAAAACTTGCCGTGACAAGGAAACGTGAACACATGGATCATAGCAAGGTGCGTAGCAGGTGGTAGACGTGAGAAGGAGGTGATGTTGCCAGGCTGACTACCTGGTAACTGTGGCTTAAATAATAAAATGATGAGTTGAGCACATATCAGCATGTGGACCCACTTTGAACTCTTTTTCAAACGCTTATTTCCAGTAAGTCTGTGACGCTTCCTGTGGCGTTTCGGTGGCATCGTGGTTTGCGTTCTCCCGTGGGTGCAGCGAAGGTGGACTAATAATTTAATATACAATAAAACAAACTAAAAACAAAGGCACTTGACAAAACAAACAGAAGGCACTAGTATGTAAACTAGGGACATAAACAGGGCAGGAATAGCATGGAAGCTAACGAGTAACAAAAGTATATTAGCACAATACGGGAATGCGACGTCACCTGTTGTGTGTAGCAAACTACAGTCCGAGAACGAATGTCAAACAAAGGCGGTCTTAAATAAGGAGATAATCACAGATCAGGTGCGTGTGAACAAACAGAAGGCAGGTGACACAAATGCGTTGCTATGACAACATACACAAAACAGGAAGTGCCACCGGGAACTAAAGACTTCAAATACCACACAGGGTGATAACAAAACAGAACAAAACCAGAACATGACATGGTCCAAGACGTGGACCATGACAAAGTCCTTCATTTGACTTAGTAATTATTTTGTCTTAGTAAGTCAGTACTTAGTATCTCAGGTAACTAGGACTGTTTTGAGTTTGGTTTTTACTGTACGGAGAGAATATCGATATAGATATCGTATATTGCCACTCAGCATACGGAGTAGAAAACACAATCAAAAATTGTAGGCTTCTTCACGCGACGAAGCCGGCCTACTTCACCACAGTCTGTAGTCTATTGCCCACACAGGCTGTGGTGAGATGGAGACGTGATGGTGGCGACAGGCCAAATTACACTGTTCCTTACACCCATCCGTCCGCCTGTCCCGGACGGCGCCTCCTTCCCCCTGGAGCAGGGGTAGGGAACCTATGGCTCGGGAGCCAGATGTGGCTCTTTTGATGACTGCATCTGGCTCTCGGATAAATCTGAGCTGACATCGCTTAACAGGATAAGTAATGAATAATTTCATTTGTAATCACAGTGTTAAAAACAACGTTCAAAATATAAAACATTCTAATGCATTTTTATGTTCAAGAAGTTGCGTTAATGGTAAGAAGTAATTTATTTATTATTGGTTAGTGTGGGGCTTGCCCTCCTGGGGGTTCTTCAGACCACCAAGAGCCGGTTTTAGGGTTCCAATATTGTTTTATTTTATTTTTCTCTCAGTTGCTTTACAGTCTTTTTCTCTTTCGTCCTCACTCGCGCTCTGGCTCCAGCCCCAACCCTGTCTCTCCTCCTGGCTGCTGCTTATAAGAGAGCGACAGGTGATTAGATAAAAAGGCTCAGGTGGGCCATCTACGCACCTGTCTTTGATTTCGAGGCCGGTCCTGGTAACATCCCGCTTTGCTGCAGGCCCGCAGGCCACGCCCCCTCCACGGTTAGCTTCAGAATAACAATTTTATTACAAAGAATAAGAGACTTATTATACTCTGGACATGTTGGTCTTACTTAAAAAATGCACGGGTTTAGTTGTGTTCAGTGTTAAAAAAAATATTATATGGCTCTTAGGGAAATACATTTTAAAATATTTGGCTTCTTGGCTCCCTCAACCAAAAAGGTTCCCGACCCCTGCCCTGGAGAGACATCACCTTAACTAACAAATTTTCTGGCAGAAACACTGATATTTGTTTCCACCACCGCACCTTAAATTGGAGTCCTTAATCTCGTTCTCTGCAAATATAATGACAAAGTCCATATTATTCTATTCTACTTATTTTCCATTTCAGTGAACAAATTATTATCTATTTTCCCAATCCCAATACAACATTTCCTTTCCAGTACAGTCCTGGACCACATTGATAAATTTGTAAGTGCGTTGTCGAATTTTATGTTGTTTTTCCTGTCCGGCGCTCTCATTTTGGTTGCTCTTCCGGTTTCTGGTGTCGCGGCCCGGGCAGCCGCATTCAGTCAGCGGCTCAATCATCCCTCAACACACCTGTTGCTGATGAGCTTCCTTGTCTTTTTAAGCCAGTGCAAACCTGCATTCTGGGCCAGAACGTAGTGACCTGTTCCTGTACAGTAAGCCGACAAACCCTAGCTCTATGCAATCTCTCTCTCTGAGTTTCTCCCCCTCCGAGTTAATTTGTCTTGTGTTTCCTTGTCGTCTTCCAGCACCATTCCTTCGTTCCCGCGTTACGAGATGTGTGTCTCGTCTCCCCGCATTCCCTCCGGTTTTTTAGCTGCCTCTTGGATCTCAACCTTCCGCCTGGACACTAACTTTGACGCTTCGCTCCTGCACTTGACCTCACGCCAGCCCACAGACCTCCAAGCATGCATTGCCCCCTCTTGGACTTCCGCACCTTGCTCAACACTTCCGGTGTGGAGGGGGGCGTGGCCTGCAGCAATACATGGTGTGCCAGGACCGGCCTTAAAGTCAGCGACAGGTGCATAGATGGCCCACCTGGGCCTTGTTATCTAATCACATGTCGCTCTGTATAAGCAGCAAATATATATATTTATATATATATATACAAACCCTGATTTAATATGAGTTGGGAAATTGTTTTAGATGTAAATATAAACGGAATACAATGATTTGCAAATAATTTTCAACCCATATTCAGTTAAATGCACTACAAAGACGACATATTTGATGTTCAAACTCATAAACATTTTTTGTTTTGCAAATAATCAATAAATTTCACTTTCACCATGTAAAGCGCTTTGAGTCACTACAGAAAAAGCGCTATATAAATATGATTCACTTCACTTCAACTTTAGAATTTGATGCGAGCAACACGTGACAAAGAAGTTGGGAAAGGTGGCAATACATACTGATAAAATTGAGGAATGCTCATCAAACACTTATTTGGAACATCCCACAGGTGTGCAGGCTAATTGGGAACAGGTGAGTGCCATGATTGGGTATAAAAGCAGCTTCCCCAAAAAATGCTCAGTCTTTCACAAGAAAGGATGGGGCGAGGTACACCCCTTTTTCCACAACTGTGTGAGCAAATAGTCAAACAGTTTAAGAACAACGTTTCTCAAAGTGCAATTGCAAGAAATTTAGGGATTTCAACATCTACGCTCCATAATATCATCAAAAGGTTCAGAGAATCTGGAGAAATCACTCCACGTAAGCGGCATGGCCGGACACCAACATTGAATGACCGTGACCTTCGATCCCTCAGATGGCACTGTATCAAAAACCGACATCAATCTCTAAAGGATATCACCACATGGGCTCAGGAACACTTCAGAAAACCACTGTCACTAAATACAGTTTGTCGCTACATCTGTAAATGAAAGTTAAAGCTCGACTATGCAAAGCCGCCGGCTTCTCTGGGCCCGAGATCATCTAAGATGGACTGATGCAAAGTGGAAAAGTGTTCTGTGGTCTGACGAGTCCACATTTCAAATTGTTTTGGGAAATATTCGACATCGTGTCATCCGGACCAAAGGAGAAGCGAACTATCCAGACTGTTATTGACGTAAAGTTCAAAAGCCAGCATCTGTGATGGTATGGGGGTGCATTAGTGCCCAAGGCATGGGTAACTTACACATCTGTGAAGGCACCATTAATGCTGAAAGGTACATACAGGTTTTGGAACAGCATATGCTGCCATCTAAGCGCCGTCTTTTTCATGGACGCCCCTGCTTATTTCAACAAGACAATGCCAAGCCACATTCAGCACGTGTTACAACAGCGTGGCTTCGTAAAAAAAAAGAGTGCGGGTACTTTCCCGGCCTGCCTGCAGTCCAGACCTGTCTCCCATGGAAAATGTGTGGCGCATTATGAAGCGTAAAATATGACAGCGGAGACCCCGGACTGTTGAACGACTGAAGCTCTACATAAAACAAGAATGGGAAAGAATTCCACTTTCAAAGCTTCAACAATTACTGGCCGAGAGTGGAGTCGGCTGTCTTGGTTGCCTTGTTGGGTCTGCATCTGTCTTTGGCCATGCTCCCTCCACCCCAGCAGACGATGGCGTGGAACACCGCAGAGGCCACCACAGTGGATATGTTTATTTTACTTTTTATTCATAGCTGTATGTGGAAGTGTCTGGTTGTATCTGCTGCTTTAATGTCTTTAATGTCCTCTGTGTTCTTTGATGTCTGATGTTTCCCTCTTACACACATGGAAGAGGAATGTGTACTATGGCTATGAGTTTTTTTTTTTTTTTCCCTTGGCCTCAGTCTGCACCCCCACTCCAGGGCCTAGGCTAAGACCGATTTTTTAAATTTTATTTTAATCTTCTATTTTTTTCTTCCCCCCCACCCCCCTTGTTTACCTGTATGTAATCTTTTTTGTAAGGGGCGCTGGAAGCCGGCAGACCCGTCAGCGATCCTGTTCTGTCTCCCTGTAATGTTTGTCAGATATTGAATGGGATTGTGCTGAAAATTGTAATTTTCCTGAAGGAACTCTCCTGACGGAATAAATAAAGTACTATCTATCTATCTATTAGTTTCCTCAGTTCCCAAACGTTTATTGAGTGTTGTTAAGAGAACAAGTGATGGTAAGACAGTGGTGAACATGCCCTTTCCCAACTACTTTGGCATGTGTTGCAGCCATGAAATTCAAAGTTAATTATGTTTTGCCAAAAAAAAAAAAAAAAAATCATTGTATTCCGTTTATATTCACATCTAACACAATTCCCCAACTCTTATGGAAACGGGGTTTGTACTTATTTCAAGTTATTTTGGAAAGTCTTGACAAGCCAAATGTTCTTGTTCTACTGGCAGGTCATTTTGCTTAGTTCCAATAAAATGCCTTTGTAAATTTTTGTTTTTGAACATTGACTTTTTGCAGTGCACTAATTAAAAATAATCAGTGCGGTAGTGTTTTGCGTATTCTCGCTTAAATACTAAACAAGTGGGTGAAGACAAAAGGGATACTTAATAACAGCCATTAAATATTGAAGTTAGTATGCAGAACGACCTTTGCGCAAGACGACAATGTTTGAAGGTGTGTGAAAACCACTCATTGGTGATGTTCAGCATCACTCCTTCACAAGGGCCACAGAAAAAGAAAAGAAGCAGACATTGAGACGACTTTGTCTTCCCGCACAAAGCCGACCAGCCTTACTTGACTCCTGATCTTTTCTCTTTCTCCTCCATGTCCAACACACATTAGCGTTCCCTCTCCATCCATAACCTTTTCTTAAAGGTTGTCACATTAATCACGCCGCCGAATTCGCTTGTCAATCTGCTCTTTCTGCTGTGTGTCTTCCTCTCTATTCCGTGGTCCTCCACCTGAGGCCCTGCATACGATAACGGCCATCATTCGCCTCCTTTTTTCGCGTAAGAGTCCCTCATCTGTTAAGAAAGTTGATGAGAGAGCGAGCGGACCCGGTGGTAGACTGATTGTATCTCGGAGGACAATTTCAGCTTGAGATAGCTTTCTATTTCAGGAGAAGTCAAGGAGTGGAATTTAACTGCTGCGAGACGTTCTCAAGGAAGTTTTTTTTTTTTTCATTTTCCACTATTATAATGGTGAATAATAAAGGTGGGAATCTTCAGGCCCCTAATGATGCGATTCCATTATCAATTTGACACAATTTGACAGAATTTCTAGGCGCAGTCAAGGCGTTGAGGGGTTCCGGTTTGGTAACCGCAGGATTAGGTCTCTGCTTTTTGCAGATGATGTGGTCCTGATGGCTTCATCTGACCGGGATCTTCAGCTCTCGCTGGATCGGTTCGCAGGCGAGTGTGAAGCGACCGGAATGAGAATCAGCACCTCCAAGTCCGAGTCCATGGTTCTCGCCCGGAAAAGGGTGGAGTGCCATCTCCGGGTTGGGGAGGAGACCCTGCCCCAAGTGGAGGAGTTCAAGTACCTAGGAGTCTTGTTCACGAGTGAGGGAAGAGTGGATCGTGAGATCGACAGGCGGATCGGTGCGGCGTCTTCAGTAATGCGGACGTTGTACCGATCCGTTGTGGTGAAGAAGGAGCTGAGCCGGAAGGCAAAGCTCTCAATTTACCGGTCGATCTACGTTCCCATCCTCACCTATGGTCATGAGCTTTGGGTCATGACCGAAAGGATAAGATCACGGGTACAAGCGGCCCAAATGAGTTTCCTGCTCTCCCTTAGAGATAGGGTGAGAAGCTCTGCCATCCGGGAGGAACTCAAAGTAAAGCCGCTGCTCCTTCACATCGAGAGGAGCCAGATGAGGTGGTTCGGGCATCTGGTCAGGATGCCACCCGAACGCCTCCCTAGGGAGGTGTTTAGGGCACGTCCAACCGGTAGGAGGCCACGGGGAAGACCAAGGACACGTTGGGAAGACTATGTCTCCCGGCTGGCCTGGGAACGCCTCGGGATCCCCCGGGAAGAGCTAGACGAAGTGGCTGGGGAGAGGGAAGTCTGGGCTTCCCTGCTTAGGCTGTTGCCCCCGCGACCCGACCTCGGATAAGCGGAAGATGATGGATGGATGGAATTTGACACAATTCTGTATAAATTCTAATAAAAAATGTTACATGTTGTCTTAAAAACGTCTTTGGAGAGAAATATTTTCTTGACATTTTTGTTCGCAAAAACGTTATTCAGTCAAATAAAAGAAACTGGAGCCACGCTCACTCTAACGCAATCCCAGCTTTAGGATATTAGGATAAAAAATTGGCAAAGGACTTTAGAAAAAAATATAGAAATGTCCAAATATAATACTAACCCGATATTAGAAACAGAAAAAACCAAAATATTTATTTGATTCTGTCAGACCTGGACATGGATTTGGTTTACTCCTTCGACGCGGAGGGATTACAACGAGCCAGGCATGAATTCAGGTGCATGTTTGTTTTGATTTATACTCAAAATACAAAAAAAGGCAAAACAAAAATCAATCAATGTTTATTTATATAGCCCCAAATCACAAATGTCTCAAAGGACTGCACAAACCATTACGACTACAACATCCTCGGAAGAACCCACAAAAGGGCAAGGAAAACTCACACCCAGTGGGCAGGGAGAATTCACATCCAGTGGGACGCCAGTGACAATGCTGACTATGAGAAACCTTGGAGAGGACCTCAGATGTGGGCAACCCCCCCCTCTAGGACAAAACGGACAGTGACTAGGAGGGCGGAAACGGGGATCGAACCTGCAACCCTCAAGTTGCCGGCACGGCCTCTCTAGTAGTTATTTTTTTGACACAGGCTGGGATTTTATAGACCAGGGGTAGGGAACCTATGGCTCTAGAGCCAGATGTGGCTCTTTTGATGACTGCATCTGGCTCTCAGATAAATCAATCAATGTTTATTTATATAGCCCCAAATCACAAATGTCTCAAAGGACTGCACAAATCATTACGACTACGACATCCTCGGAAAAACCCACAATAGGGCAAGGAAAACTCACACCCAGTGGGCAGGGAGAATTCACATCCAGTGGGACGCCAGTGACAATGCTGACTATGAGAAACCTTGGAGAGGACCTCAGATGTGGGCAACCCCCCCCTCTAGGGGACCGAAAGCAATGGATGTCGAGCGGGTCTAACATGATACTGTGAAAGTTCAATCCATAATGGATCCAACACAGTCGCAAGAGTCCAGTCCAAAGCGGATCCAACACAGCAGCGAGAGTGTGTTGCTAAAGGCGGCCGCAATACACCGGTTCCCAACTACGTCTTTCTTCTTTGACGTCTCCATTATAAATTGAAAAACTTGCAAAAGATTCAGCAACACAGATGTCCAGAATACTGTGTTATTATGCGATTAATGCGGACAACAACGGTGCTGAATCAAAATGTCCGCTACAATCCGTGACTCACGTGCCATCATACCGCGACGTTTTCAACAGGCTACTTCGTGAGATATTTAAAATTGCAATTTAGTAAACTAAAAAGGCCGTATTGGCATGTGTTGCAATGGTAATATTTCATCATTGATATATAAACTATCAGACTGCGTGGTCGGTAGTAGTGGCTTTCATTAGGCCTTTAAGGAGTTGGCTCTTTTTGAGTGCAGCTATACTAAAACAATGTATCTTCTGTCAGACTAATAACCAAATCCAATGAATCCAGCTGATCCAGTCAGGAAAACTCACTTTTATATGAATAACCCTATTTAGGTCGGCAGGGGGTACGCAACACGACAAATTAATTTTTATTCCACGCAGACAACCAGAAAGTCGCCGGTGAGACCAAAGAAAATAATCAGCCGGCGGTTCTTGGTCTGCTCTCAGAGGAAGTTTCAATTTACAGCTTCCCGAGAAGGAAAGAAATAACCTTTTGAAAAAAAAAAAAGTTCTGCCACAGGATGAAATCCTTTATTGCATATTAGTCAGTACTTGTCCAAGTCTGGGATAGAGGCGCCGAGGACAAAAATATGTCATACTCTCGCTTCTTATCTTTTATATTGTTTCATATGACTTCAGGATGACTTTCACAAATCAGACATTTGGTTGTCCTTTTTGAAATGATATTCAGGGACTGGTTTTCAAGAATATTGCTTGGAAAAAGTTACATTTCATTTGGTGTCTTTACTATAAATGTGTGTGTCTTTTGCAATACATACACCATTAATACTTTTATGATACACTCATAATAATATTGAAATTAGCAACATTATTTTTGCATATTCACCAAATCATTGAATTTTAATATATTTTATTCAACAAATAAAGGGTTTGTACGTTCTCTATATCTAGCATTGTGTGTTATCCTAATTGACCTTTTCTGTAACAATATTAGTGAATATAATGTACTTTTGTCGTTATTTCTGCACAATAACTCAGATACGATAACACTTGCGAGCAGTAGAGAATATAAATTTTTTTTTAGTCCAGAACATATTTTGCTTTGCTTTATATATTTAAGTCTCATCTTAAAACTCATCTGTATACTCTAGCCTTTAAATAGACTCCCTTTTTAGACCAGTTGATCTGCAGCTTCTTTTCTTTCTCCTATGTCCCCCCCTCCCCGGTCCGATGACCATGGATGAAGTACTGACTGTCCAGAATCGAGACCCAGGATGGACCGCTCGTCGGGACCCAGGATGGACCGCTCGCCTGTATCGGTTGGGGACATCTCTACGCTGCTGATCCGCTTGAGATGGTTTCCTGTGGACGGGACTCTCACTGCTGTCTTGGAGCCACTATGGATTGAACTTTCACAGTATCATGTTAGACCCGCTCGACATCCATTGCTTTCGGTCCCCTAGAGGGGGGGGTTGCCCACATCTGAGGTCCTCTCCAAGGTTTCTCATAGTCAGCATTGTCACTGGCGTCCCACTGGATGTGAATTCTCCCTGCCCACTGGGTGTGAGTTTTCTTTGCCCTTTTGTGGGTTCTTCCGAGGATGTTGTAGTCGTAATGATTTGTGCAGTCCTTTGAGACATTTGTGATTTGGGGCTATATAAATAAACATTGATTGATGATTGATTGATTGATTCATCACATGAATATTTCTTGCTACTTTATGTTGTATACTTTCTTACAAAACTCCAAACCAGTGACGTTGGCACGCTGTGTAAATGGTAAATAAAAACAGAACACAAGGATTTGCAAAACCTTTTCCACTTATATTCAACTGACTAGACTGCAAAGACAAGTTATTTAATGTTCGAACTAAGAAACTTTGTTATTTTTTGCAAATATCAGCTCATTTCGAATTTGAAGCCTGCAACATGTTTTAAAAAAAGCTGGCAAAAGTGGCAAAAAAGACGGAGAAAGTTGAGGAATGCTCATCAAACACTTATTTGGAACATCTGTGAACAGGCTAATTGGGAACAGGTGGGTGCCATGGTTGGGCATAAAAGCAGCTTCCGTGAAATGCTCAGTCATTCACAAACAAGTATAGGGGGGAGGGACACCACCGCATTGTGAACAAATGCGTGAGCAAATTGTCCAACAGTTTCAGAACATTTCTCAATGAGCTATTGCAAGGAATTTCGAAATTTCACCATCCACGGTCCGTAATATCATCAAAAGGTTCAGAGAATCTGCAGAAATCACTGCATGTTAGCGATAATATTACAGACCTCCGATTCCGCAGCGACATCAGTGTATAAAGGATATCACCACATAGGCTCAGGAACACTTCAGAAAACCAGAGTCAGTAATTACAGTTAGTCACTACATCTGTAAGTGCAAGTTAAAAGTCTATTATGCAAAGCAAAAAGCCATTTATCAACAACACCCAGGAACGCTGGGCCTGAGCTTATCTACGATGGGCTGATGCAAAGTGGAAAAGTGTTCTGTGGTCTGACGAGTCCACATTTCAAATAGTTTTTTGGAAACTGTGGATGTCGTTTCCTCTGGAAAAAAGAGGAAAAGAACCATCCGGATTGTTATAGGCGCAAAGTTCAAAAGGCAGCATCTGTGATGGTATGGGGGTGTATTAGTGCCAAAGGCATGGGTAACTTACACATCTGTGAAGGCACCATTAATGTTGAAAGGTACATACAGGTTTTGGAGCAATATATGTTGTCATCTAAGCAACGTTACCATGGACGCCCCTGCTTATTTCAAAGACAATGCCAAGCTACGTGTTACAACAGCGTGGCTTCATGATAAAAGAGTGCAGGTAGTAGACTGGCCTGTCGGTAGTCCAGACCTGTCTCCTATTGAAAATGTGTGGCGCAATATGAAGCATAAAATACCACAACGGAGACGCTGGACTGTTGAACAACTTAAGCTGTACATCAGGCAAGAATGGGAAAGAATTCCACCTGAAAAGCTTCAAAAATGTTTCTCCTCAGTTCCCAAATGTTTACTGAGTGTTGTTTCCAACATTAAATATCTTGTCTTTGCAGTCTCTTCAATTGAATATAAGTTGAAAAGGATTTGCAAATCATCGTATTCTGTTTTTATTTACCATTTACACAACGTGACTACTTCAAAGGTTTTGAAGTACTAACTTCTCATTGATGAAGTCAAATTGATCAAGCCCGAATCAACAGGCAATCGATCCATTTTCTTATTCCGTTTATCAGGTTCACCGGTAAACTCGAGCCTATTCCAGCTGGCGAGAGGTGGGATACACCCTATAATAGTCGCCAGTCAATCACAGAGCACATATAGACAACCAACCATTCCCACTCACGTTCACACATACAGATTGCAGTCACATCCGTCTACAAGACATGACCACTTTGCACACAATCCACATCATTATTATCAATCAATAACTGCAGTAGAAAACCATGTTTTATTGAGGTTAATAATGTTAAATGTGTTTTTATTTTGCACAGCCACAGCTGGGAGTTGCCAAGGCTAATATGCATGCCTGTCATCACATTACGTGCGCCGTGTAACAGTCGAACCGCAGAGAGCGCTGGGCAAATTGGGTTCATTACATTTGAACTGTTACCCACTAGAGACGAGAGCGCTCCGTTTGGTTTCATCATCACGTGGGTCGCGAGCGTGAATCCTAATGCCGCCGCGGCTCACGGCGGGCCAAGCGCCAGGCCTGGGAACATTTGGTCGCTCTACTTGACATTCATAGTCTGCAACGCCTTTCATTTGCACGAAAATCACCGCATATGACGGCAATTTAGCGCTCTCATTAAAAAGACATAACTGCCTGTGATCCTTAATGGCATTTCACAGTGGAAGATTGAGCCTTTAGAGGGTTTTTTTTTTAATTTTTAGAAATTGTTCCACGCATGAAAGCAGAAGGGTTGAGCGTCTGTTCTGTCCGATAGCCAACAGTACACGGGAGGTGTCATGAGGGGAGAATATTTATATTATATATATATATATATATATATATATATATCCATCCATCCATCCATCCATTTTCTACCGCTTATTCCCTTTCGGGGTCGCAGGGGGCGCTGGCGCCTATCTCAGCTACAATCGGGCGGAAGGCAGGGTACACCCTGGACAAGTCGCCACCTCATCGCAGGGCCAACACAGATAGACAGACAACATTCACACACTAGGGCCAATTTAGTGTTGCCAATCAACCTATCCCCAGGTGCATGTCTTTGGAAGTGGGAGGAAGCCGGAGTACCCGGAGGGAACCCACGCATTCACGGGGAGAACATGCAAACTCCACACAGAAAGATCCCGAGCCTGGATTTGAACCCAGGACTGCAGGAACTTCGTATTGTGAGGCAGACGCACTAACCCCTCTGCCACCGTGAAGCCCTTATATATATATATATATATATATATATATATATATATATATATATATATATATATATATATATATATATATATATATATATATATATATATATATACACACACATATATATATATATATATACATATATATATACACACATATATATATATATATATATATATATACATATATATATACATATATACATATATATACACATATATATATACATATATATACATATATATACATATATATATACATATATAAATATATACATATATATACATATATATAATATATATATATATACATATATATACACATATATATCATATATATATATAATATATATATATATATAAAAATACATATATATACATATATATATATATATGATGAGGGGGCGACTTGTACAGGGTGTACCCCGCCTTCCGCCCGATTGGCACAGGGCCCCACCTGTTCTGTCCGATAGCCAACAGTACACGGGAGGTGTCATGTGGGGAGAATATTATATATATATATATATATATATATATATATATATATATATATATATATATATATATATATATGTATATATATATGATGGGGGGCAACTTGTACAGGGTGTACCCCGCCTTCCGCCCGATTGTAGCTGAGATTGGCACAGCGCCCCCCGTGACCCCAAAGGGAATACGCGGTAGAAAGTGGATGGAGGGATGGATATAAAGTATATATATATATATATGTATATAATATATACATATATCAGTACAAATGTGTGCAAATTATATATAGAACTATATATATATAGAACTATATATATATATATATATATATATATATATATATATATATATATATATATATATATATTACTATGGGGAGTTTTGACGGAGCAGAAACGTGTGAACTGGTTGGGAGTTTCCTCCTCTCCCAGCTCGCAAGCCTCAACCTGAACCTTTGTATTTACCGTGATGACGGACTGGCAGTGTGCCGCGCCTCGCCAAGATGCAGCAAGAATACCAAGAAGCGCATATGCCAAATCTTCAAAGAGAATGGCCTACGGATCACGATTGAAGCCAACAAGCAAACCGTCAACTTCCTCGACGTCACTTTCAACCTGAGAAATAACAGCTACCAACCATTCACGAAACCCAACACAACACTCCAATACGTGCACCATGACAGCAACCGCCCACCCACCACCACGAAAAGAATACCGACCGGAATTAATAAAAGGCTATCGATGCTGTCATCCAGCAAAGCTGAATTCGACCAAGCAACCCCCCCCGTACTAGAAATCTTTTGATGAAAGCGGATACAACTTCACCCTCACCTACGAACCCACACCAGGAAACCAACCAAAAAAGAGAAGAAAACGAAACAACATCATCTGGTACAACCCCCATATAGCAAAAACGTCTCAACTAATATTGGCCACAAGTTCCTCACTCTGATCGACAAACACTTTCCCAAAGGCAACACCCTAAGAAAAGTATTCAACAAGAACAGCATTAAATTGAACTACAGCTGTATGAATAACATACAACAAATAATTTCAAATCACAACAAAGCAATTGCAAAAAGACTGCCTGTCTCCAGACTGAACGACTCCAAAACCAATAATGACTGCAACTGCCGCAAGAAACCTGATTGCCCTCTCAACGGGGGGTGCTTACAGACATCAGTCGTTTACCAAGCAAAGGTAACACGCAAGGACATTAACACATCCAACACGTACGTAGGATCAACCGAAGGAGAGTTTAAAGCCAGATGGAATAATCACAAGGCTTCTTTTAGAAACCTTATTTATTTATATTTAAATATATATATATATATATATATATATATATATATATATATATATATATATATATTTATATTTAAATATATATATATATATATATTTATATTTAAATATATATATATATATATATATATATATACACATACATATGTGTGCATACATATAGATCCATCCATCCATACATTTTCTACCGCTTATTCCTTTTTTGGGTCACAGGGTGCGCTGGTGCCTGTCTCAGCTACAATCGGGTGGAAGGCGTAGTACACCCTGGACAAGTCACCACCTCAGAGTGTATATATATCCATCCATCCATTTCTACCGCTTATTCCCTTTTTGGGGTTGCTGGGGGCGCTGGCGCCTATCTCAGCTACAATCGGGCGGAAGGCGGGGTACACCCTGGACAAGTCGCCACCTCATCGTGTGTGTGTATATATATATATATATATATTTATATATGCGTATATATATATACATATATATATATATATATATATATACACACTCTGAGGTGGTGACTTGTCCAGGGTGTACTACGCCTTCCACCCGATTGTAGCTGTGTGTGTATATATATATATGTGTATATATATATATATACATATATATATATACACACTCTGAGGTGGTGACTTGTCCAGGGTGTACTACGCCTTCCACCCAATTGTAGCTGAGATAGGCACAGGCACACACTCTCACACACACACATATACAGTATATCTGCCAACCACACTAGTTTAAAAATGTGACTTATATATTGAGTTTCACTATGTAAAAGCACTTTGGAGCACTAGAGAAAAGCGCTATATAAATACCGTTCACTTCACTGGTCACTATGATGCTGCGTCGGTGGTATATCATATGTGACAGTGTTAAAGGCAATCCCAGTTAGGGGAAAATAACAAACACTAATCCAAAGGAACTTGTCACCGCGCAGATTCGAACCCGCTTCCCTCCTACAACTGAGAATAACAGTTCCTCTTTTGGCTGCTCGCCCGGACACGCCCGGCTCACGCTGAGCGCAGCACGCCCACGCAGCGACAAGCCTGCAGATGATCGTCAATCTGCACACCTGGGACTGATTAAGGCAAGCTGGATAATGGACCAGTGGACCCAAGGATCAAGGCGGGAACTTAGTTACCTCTTGGTGTACCGTATGCCTTATGCTCTCTCACTGTTGTTTCTTTTCTCTCTGTGAGTCTTACTCCCAAGTTGCTCTCCCGCCATCCTGAGTCTTCCCCTTCGAGATCTCTCGTTGTTTCCCCTGTGTTTTGGACTGCCTTCCTCGATTCCCGACCCTCGCCTGAACACGGATCTAGCCTCTTCTCTCCTGCCCTGGATCATCTGCCTTCCCCTCGGACTGCCTTATTCCTTCGCTCTCGTCAAAACTTGGTAACACACACTTCAGTGAACCATACACATAACCTCACACATACACATTCCTGGGTTTTTGTCACAAACTCCATTTCCTTAGCTTAGTTTATTAGTTTGTATTGTTTATTATTGGGGCAGCATGGTGGAAAAAGGGTTAGTGCATCTGCCTCACAATACGAAGGCCCTGGAGTAGTCCTGGGTTCAATCCCGGGCTCGGGATCTTTCTGTGTGGAGTTTGCATGTCCTCCCCGTGACTGCGTGGGTTCCCCCCAGGTACTCCGGCTTCCTCCCACCTCCAAAGACATGCACCTGGGGATAGGTTGATTGGCAACACTAAATTGGGCCTAGTGTGTGAATGTGAGTGTGAATGTTGTCTGTCTATCTGTGTTGACCCTGCGATGAGGTGGCGACTTGTCCAGGGTGTACGCCGCCTTCCGCCCGATTGTAGCTGAGATAGAAAACGGATGGATGGATGGATGTTTATTATACAAACGTATATATTAACTAAGAATATATATAATAAATTATTGAACATTTCCTAAACCCTGGTGTCTGGCGCCGTCATCTCCCCCTTAGTAAAACATTACAGAACTAACATTTGTTTGATTGATTGATTGATTTTTTTGATTGATTGAAACTTTTATCTACGTTCCCATCCTCACCTATGGTCATGAGCTTTGGGTCATGACCGAAAGGATAAGATCACGGGTACAAGCGTCCGAAATGAGTTTCCTCCGCCGGGTGGCGGGGCTCTCCCTTAGAGATAGGGTGAGAAGCTCTGCCATCCGGGAGGAACTCAAAGTAAAGCCGCTGCTCCTTCACATCGAGAGGAGCCAGATGAGGTGGTTCGGGCATCTGGTCAGGATGCCACCCGAACGCCTCCCTAGGGAGGTGTTTAGGGCACGTCCAACCGGTAGGAGGCCACGGGGAAGACCCAGGACACGTTGGAAAGACTATGTCTCCCGGCTGGCCTGGGAACGCCTCGGGATCCCCCGGGAAGAGCTAGACGAAGTGGCTGGAGATAGGGAAGTCTGGGCTTCCCTGCTTAGGCTGCTGCCCCCGCGACCCGACCTCGGATAAGCGGAAGATGATGGATGGATGGATGGATGAAACTTTTATTAGTAGATTGCACAGTTCAGTACATATTCCGTACAATTGACCACTAAAAGGTAACACCCGAATACGTTTTTCAACTTGTTTAAGTTGGGGTCCAGGTTAATCAATTCATGGTAAATGTTAGCCCTCTTTGGTTGGCCGGTTAGTTTCAGGTTTAGGCCATGCCCACTTCCGGGGGGTCATAAATCCCCCCCTGCCCCCCTCACTTCCGGTCCAAAAAATAATCCTTCACAATCCCCGCTGGCCCCCATTTTTGGGTGAGCCTAAATCTCTCTTTCTGTGCACAACTCAAGTCATGTGGGAAAATTAGAACTGGGGTTTTATTGGGTTACCATCTTTGATGCTCATCAACAAAATAACCAAATCGGAGAAAATGCTAGAAAAAAAAATATATTTAAATAGCTGCCCCTATCCATACAGCACCCCCGAATGTTGTGCTTAGGCGATCAGCACTTTTGTGTGGGTTGTTCCTGCAGGTGTTTAAAGGCTTTTTATCACATTCATCTGGCTCCAACTCTTGCTTGAATCCTCGCTTCGACATCTCTCCGGTGAGAAGATGTCCTTGGCTTGTGAGAGCGATTTCTTTATTCAATATGCACGGTCTCGGCGGTGCATCGCTACATCTCCGCTCCGTCCCGTTCCTCCCAGACAGATAAGAATAAGAGTGCAGACATGCATTATTTGTAACCGATACCATCCCTTAATGGTGTCTGCGATCCCCTTGGCAGCCCATAATGGACCGTTTTTGAGACTCTCCACATCTTGTTGGAGCGTTTTTTTTTTTTTTTGATGGTGACGGAATGGGGACGAGGGGACGTCACCTGGGAGGAAACTTCAAGAAGGATGGGACCTTTCATTTCGTTGTCAGGACGCGGCGGCGGCGAGCACATCACACGGCGTCCAAACAGAGTGCTTGTAGCAGGCGCAGATAACAACAGGAGGGGAAAATTTGTCCTTCAAAAGGAAAAAAAAAAACATTGCGGAAACAAAGTGGAGACGCGCAGCTGAAGAAACGCCGCATGGATCGTTCATCAAACGAGTCGATGTACTGCTGACACCAATAATCAGAGGAAAAACTACACAGAGAGATTTTTCCCTGAGCTGAGGCACAAAGAACCAATTGAAGGGTGGTGCCTGAACACATCGCAAGTGCCAGGGTTGTTTCAAAAATAAAAAAGGAAAACCGCACTTTTTAGGGTGTCATCCACGATCCCGACGCGAGACAAGAACGCACAGGTCTTTCTCTTATCTCCGCGTTCTACAAACCCCGTTTCAATATGAGTTGGGGAATTGTGTTAGATGTAAATATAAAAGGAATACAATGATTTGCAAATCCTTTTCAACCCATATTCAATTGAATGCACTACAAAGTGATGTTCAAACTCATAAACCTTTTGCAAATAATAATTAACATAGAATTTCATGGCTGCCAATTGTGCCAAAGTAGTTGGGAAAGGGCATGTTCACCACTTTGTTACATCACATTTTCTTTTAACAACACTCAATAAACCTTTGGGAACTGAGGACACTAACTGTTGAAGCTTCCATCCATCCATCCATCCATCCATTTTCTACCGCTTATTCCCTTTCGGGGTCGCTGGCGCCTATCTCAGCTACAATCGGGCAGAAGGCTGGGTACACCCTGGACAAGTCGCCACCTCATCGCAGGGCCAACACAGATAGACGGACAACATTCACACTCACATTCACACACTAGGGCCAATTTAGTGTTGCCAATCAACCTATCCCCAGGTGCATGTCTTTGGAGGTGGGAGGAAGCCGGAGTACCCGGAGGGAACCCACGCATTCACGGGGAGAACATGCAAACTCCACACAGAAAGATCCCGAGCCTGGATTTGAACCCAGGACTTCAGGACCTTCGTATTGTGAGGCAGACGCACTAACCCCTCTGCCACTGTTGAAGCTTTGAAAGTGGAATTCTTTACCATTCTTGCTTGATGTACAGCTTAAGTTGTTCAACAGTCCAGGCTCTTGTTGTCGTATTTTACGTTTCATAAAGCGCCACACATTTTCGATGGGAGACATGTCTGGACTGCAGGCGGGCCGGGAAAGTACCCGCACTCTTTTACTACGAAGCCAAGCTGTTGTAACACGTGGCTTGGCATTGTTTTGCTGAAATAAGCAGGGGCGTCCATGATAACGTTGCTTGGATGACAACATATGTTGCTCCAAAACCTGTACGGACCATTCAGCATTAATGGTGCCTTCACAGATGTGTAAGTTACCCATGCCTTGGGCACTAATACACCCCCATACCATCACAGATGCTGGCTTTTGAACTTTGCGCCTATAACAGACTGGATGGTTATTTTCCTCTTTGTTCTGGAGGAGACCACGTCCACAGTTTCCAAATATAATTTTGAATGTGGACTCAGACCACAGAACACTTTGCAGCAGTCCATCTTAGATAAGCTCAGGCCCAGCGTTCCTGGGTGTTGTTGATAAATGTATTTCGCTTTGCATAGTAGAGTTTTAAGTTAAACTTACATATGTAGCGACCAACTGTAGTTACTGACAGTGGTTTTATGAAGTGTTCCTCAGCACATATGGTGATATCCTTTACACACCGATGTCGGTTATTGATGCAGTATTGCCTGAGGGATCAAAGATCCGTAATATCATCGCTTACGTGCAGTGATCTTTCCAGATTCTCTGAACCTTTTGATGATTTTACGGACCGTAGATGGTAAAATCCCTAAATTCCTTGCAATAGCTCGTTGAGAAATGTTCTAAAACTGTTTGACAATTTGCCTTCAAATTGGTGACCCTCGCCCCATTCTTGTTTTACGTAGCATTTCATGGAAGCTGTTTTTATACCCAATCATGGCACCCACCTGTTCCCAATTAGCCTGCACACCTGTGGGATGTTCCAAATAAGTGTTAGATGAGCATTTCTTAACTTTATCAGTTTTTATTGCCACCTTTCCCAACTTCTTTGTCACGTGTTGCTGGCATCAAATTCTAAAGTTAATGATTATTTGCAAAAAAAAAAATGTTTATCAGTTTGAACATCAAATATGTTGTCTTTGTAGCATATTCAAATGAATATGGATTGAAAAGGATTTGCAAATCATTGTATTCCGTTTATATTTACATCTAACACAATTTCCCAACTCATATGGAAATGGGGTTTTTAGTTAACTGGGGATTTGATCTATTCCGCCTGAAAAAAAAAAAACTGAAAATCACCCATTTGCATGCTGTGACCTGCATATTAACCAAGCTAGGTTGTGAGTTCAAACCCCGGCCGAGTCATACCAAAGAATATAAAAACAGGGACCAAATGGGACCCATTACCTCCCTGCTTGGCACTCAGCATTAAGGGTTGGAAGAAAAGTTAAGTTAAAAGTTAAAGTACCAATTGTCAGAATATTTATATCTAAGTTATGGCAATATGAGTTCCCGGCGAGAAGATAAAAGCTGTCTGTGAACCCACCAAGAAGAAGATGTCACCCCAAGATGCAAAATGGACCAATCGGACGAGAATTGCAGCTAAGAGCTTGATTTCATGTACAAAAATAAAATACCACAGGTACAAAAAGATAAAATAAAGCGGGTCCCTACGCACAGGAAGCTAACGCTAAAATTAGCAGTCAGTCCAGAGTCCAAAAATGCATGAGAAGCTAAGGAGAAACTTAGCACAAGTATAGCCATGGAAGATACACACGTGAATGTTGCCTACAGCAAACAAAAGATCCAGGCTGAACTGAGGTAGCTGGCAGGCTTAAATGCAGGCAGTAATCAACTGAAAGTAGCAGGTGGAACAAAAACCAAAATAATGTATGATCCGGGCGGCGGATCATAACAGAAGGCGTGGAAAACTCCACTGTGTAGGGGGGGAAGCAACATGAAGGTGTTCTGTTTCTTTCATGTATTGTAATAAACAGAAATATATTGTCTTGACCCAAGAACTACAAAAGCGAGGAGAAAGCATGACCAGACTCCCCTCCAGGCACCGCTTTTTAGAACGGTTTTATGTCCTTTTCTTTTAAACTCTTTTGTAATGAAAGGCGATGGCTGTTTATGACCCACGCCCCTTAGAAACAGCTGTTGCCATGTAATCAGGGAAAGTCCAAATAAGAGAGGTGTAGTACAATATTTCGCCAGAGCGGGTTGAGGAGAGATGCCTGGACACTACTCAATGGCCTAGTGGTTAGAGTGTCCGCCGTGAGATCGGTAGGTTGTGAGTCATTCCAAAGACTATAAAAAATGGGACTCATTACCTCCCTGCTTGGCACTCAGCATCAAGGGTTGGAATTGGGGGTTAAATCACCATAAATGATTCCCGGGCGCAGCACCGCCGCTGCTCACTGCTCCCCTCACTTCCCAGGGGGTGATCAAGGGGATGGATCAAATGCAGCGGACACATTTCACCACACCTAGTGTGTGCGTGACAATCATTGGTACTTTAACTTAACTAATAGTGTCCAGGCGTCTCTCTTCAAATTGAGCCAAATTTAATTCGGTCTCTTAATTCTTTGCTTCTGGTTTTGTTTAATAGATGTCATCTGTGTGAACCTGACACCAATGACAGTCACACACACACTAGGTGTGGTGAAATGTGTCCTCTGCATTTGACCCATCTCCTTGTTCACCCCCTGGAAGGTGAGGGGAGCAGTGGGCAGCAGCGGTGCGCACGCCCGGGAATCATTTTCGGGGATTTAACCCCCAACTCCAACCCTTAATGCTGCGTGCCAAGCAGGGAGGCAATGGGTCCCATTTTTTTTATAGTCGTTGGTATGACTCGGCCGGGGTTTGAACTCACAACCTACCGATCTCAGGGCGGACACTCTAACCACTAGGCCACTGAGTAGGTATGCAGGTATATAAGTAAACATTGATTGAAGTATTGAACATTGTACTTGTTGGTAGTTTTAGTCTGCTTAAGCTACTATAAAACAAATCTAGTATTTATGTTACTAAGTACTACATTTGAACTGTTGACTGACCATTTTTTAAAAACTGATTGACACAGTTAAAAAACATGACGCGCTAAATATGACTGTTGAGGGGGGCGTGGCCTGCGGGCCTGCAGCAAAGCGGGGTGTGTCAGGACCGGCCTCGAAGTCAGCGACAGGTGCGTAGATGGCCCACCTGGGCCTTGTTATCTAATCACCTGTCGCTGATTTCATGGCCGGTCCTGGCACACCCCGCTTCGCTGCAGGCCCGTAGGCCACGCCCCCCTCCACAATGACTCATTACAAATAACGGAATAATTTCAAAAAAATTTGATATATCTATAGCCCTTATAGGCCTACTAAAACCCACTACTACCGACCACGCAGTCTGATAGTTTATATATCAATGATGAAATATTAACATTGCAACACATGCCAATACGGCCAGTTTAGTTTACTAAATTTCAATTTTAAATTTCCCGCGAAGTGTCCTGTTGAAAACGTCGCGGAATGATGATGCTTATGTTGACGCGTGCGCGTGACGTTATTGGTTGGAGCGGACATTTTATCCCAGCACCACTCACGGCTAAAAGTCGTCTGCATTAATTGCATAATCACACAGCATTTTGGACTTCTGTGTTGCTGAATCTTTTGCAATTTGTTCAATTAATAATGGAGACGTCAAAGAAGAATGCTGTTGGTGGAAAGCGGTGGACTGCAGCTGCCTTTAGCAACACAAACACAGCCAGTGTTTCTTTGTTTGTTGTGAAGCTTTAATATGGAACAGAGTGGTCAAGCGAACATGTTTCTCTACCACATGTCAATCGGCAGGTTTCGGTGAGAAAATTTTGGTAATAAGTTGGCTCTTACCGGAGACATGAACGGAGCTTGCGTCCTCCTGCAGCAGCTGTCAAAGAGGCACCTGCGATTTTCTTGGCTCCTCCATGGCTTCCATCAGAGACACTGGCGGTCACCACACCCCTCCGCCTTTTAGGTATGACTTTATAATCTCACCAAAACACCAGTAACACAATAAGCAGATATCGATCCTAACACCCTCACCTTTTTTTTTTTCTTCTCTAGTGCTTCACTCTAACTTTCCTCATCCACGAATCTTTCACCCCTCGCTCAAATTAATGGGGAAATCGTCGCTTTCTCGGTCCGAATCGCTCTTGCTGCTGGTGGTTATGATTATAAACAATGTGAGGATGTGAAAAGCCCTACAACCCGTGATGTCACGCGCACATCGTCTGCTACTTCCGGTACAGGCAAGGCTTTTTTATTAGCGACCAAAAGTTGCAAACTTTATCGTGGATGTTCTCCACTAAATCTTTTCAGCAAAAATATGGCAATATCACGAAATGATCAAGTTTGACACATAAAATGGGCCTGCTATCCAAGTTCAAATAACAAAATCTCATTTCAGTAGGCCTTTAATCACAAGTGTCTCAAAGGGCTTTTACCAACTGGCATCCCCTAAAAAAAAACCCACATCCAGGCAGGGAAAACAACTCAAAAGACCCTAGCTGGGGGAAAGAAAAAAAAATTGAGAAGGGACCACAGAATTAGGGACCCCCCCTTCCACAGTGATCGGCTGCAATGGATGTCGAGCGAGTATATGGAATTGTTAAAAGAATATATCATGTGGGAGTCCGGACAGATAGTCATAGGAGGATCTTCTTGCGGGCTCATCCAGGTCAGCTACAAATAGATGTGCACCCCATGTGCCAACTCGGGTCAGGTAGCAACTCATCTAATTGGACACCTCTAATTAGCTCACATTTCATGTTTTGTTTGGACACGCCGAGTGTGTATGCAGCTGTGATATCAAGCATAACGTGCTCTGTGTATCAGAATCAAAATCATGGTGACTCATTGCATGGACACTTTTCCCTCTGGGGCGCCTTTTTCCAGTTGATTTTGGGTAGGTGTTAATCAATCAATCAATCAATCAATGTTTACTTATATATCCCTAAATCACTAGTGTCTCAAAGGGCTGCACAAACCACTACGACATCCTCGGTAGGCCCACATAAGGGCAAGGAAAACTCACACCCAGTGGGACGTCGGTGACAATTATGACTATGAGAACCTTGGAGAGGAGGAAAGCAATGGATGTCGAGCGGGTCTAACATGATACTGTGAAAGTTCAATCCACAATGGATCCAACACAGTCGCGAGAGTCCAGTCCAAAGCGGATCCAACACAGCAGCGAGAGTCCCGTTCACAGCGGAGCCAGCAGGAAACCATCCCAAGCGGAGGCGGATCAGCAGCGCAGAGATGTCCCCAGCCGATACACAGGCAAGCAGTACATGGCCACCGGATCGGACCGGACCCCCTCCACAAGGGAGAGTGGGACATAGAAGAAAAAGAAAAGAAACAGCAGATCAACTGGTCTAAAAAGGGAGTCTATTTAAAGGCTAGAGTATACAAATGAGTTTTAAGGTGAGACTTAAATGCTTCTACTGAGGTGGCATCTCGAACTGTTACCGGGAGGGCATTCCAGAGTACTGGAGCCCGAACGGAAAACGCTCTATAGCCCGCAGACTTTTTTTGGGCTTTTGGAATCACTAACAAGCCGGAGTCCTTTGAACGCAGATTTCTTGCCGGGACATATGGTACAATACAATCGGCAAGATAGGATGGAGCTAGACCGTGAAGTATTTTATACGTAAGTAGTAAAACCTTAAAGTCACATCTTAAGTGCACAGGAAGCCAGTGCAGGTGAGCCAGTACAGGTGTAATGTGATCAAACTTTCTTGTTCTTGTCAAAAGTCTAGCAGCCGCATTTTGTACCAACTGTAATCTTTTAATGCTAGACATGGGGAGACCCGAAAAAAATACGTTACAGTAGTCGAGGCGAGACGTAACAAACGCATGGATAATGATCTCAGCGTCTTTAGTGGACAGAATGGAGCGAATTTTAGCGATATTACGGAGATGAAAGAAGGCAGTTTTAGTAACGCTTTTAATGTGTGTCTCAAAGGAGAGAGTTGGGTCGAAGATAATACCCAGATTCTTTACCGTGTCGCCTTGTTTAATTGTTTGGTTGTCAAATGTTAGAGTTGTATTATTAAATAGAGTTCGGTGTCTAGCAGGACCGATAATCAGCATTTCCGTTTTTTTGGCGTTGAGTTGCAAAAAGTTAGCGGACATCCATTGTTTAATTTCATTAAGACACGCCTCCAGCTGACTACAATCCGGCGTGTTAAAAAAAAAGTTTCTCCCACTGCAGGGTTTGTTAGTGTAAACTATTTTTCATTCATTATGATGCAGTGTCCTTGTCAGGCTTGGACTTGGATTTGGTTTACTCCTTCAACGCAGAGGGATTACAGGACGAGCCAGACGAGAATTCAGGTACATGTTTTAATTACACTCAAAATACAAAAAGGCAAAACAAAAAGCACGCGCGATGGCGGATAATAATCTATGCTAAAACTTAGAACAAAAACAGCACGATGGCAATTCAAATCTACAAAACAAACGAAAGATACTATCAAAATCATAATTACAAACAAAAACTTACTGTGACAAAAACGGGAGGCATAAACAGCAAGGTGCGTGGCAGGGGATCAATGGCATGGAGCAATGAGCAGCAAAGGTCGTAGAATACAATGATAGTTATGTTCCCAGACTGATGGACAGAAAAAAAATGACTTAAATAGTGGCTGTGATAATTAGGAACAGGTGCGGGACTGAGGGCATGGGCGTGACTAGGAGGGCAAGGTGAAAATCAATGAGTTGTCATGGTAACAAAAACAAACCAGGACGTGAAAAAACGGAACAAGAGTCCAGAAAACCAAACAAAACATGATCAAACATAAAACCAGATTTACAGGCGTGACAGTCCTCTTTGCCGGATACACACAACTTTTCCATTTATGCCAGGGCTTTGCTCTCTCGGCACCCGTCTGATACGACTTTTCACCCTCTCTTCATGCCCGCTCAACTTCTAAGAACTGTAGCTTATCTTTTGCACAAACCGCAAAACCAGTGAAGTTGGCACTTTGTGTAAATCGTACATAAAAAAAAAAAATACAACTATTTGCAAATCCTTTTTAACCTATATTCAGTTGAATAAGATACGCAACTATGTTGCCATCCAAGCAACGTTATCATGGACGCCCCTGCTTATTTCAGCGAGAAAATGCCAAGCCACGTGTTACAACAGCGTGGCTTCATAGTAAAAGAGTGCTGGTACTAGACTGGCCTGCCTGTAGTCCAGACTTGTCTCCCACACTCTCGTCTGGCTCGCGCCAATCATCCTTTGCGTGGAAGAAGCAATACAAATCCAAGTCCATGTGTGACAGAAGTATGTTTAAAACAAACAGAGTGCTTTATAACAATTAGGGAGGTTTGTGTCATGTTTGTCCTTCTACATCAGAGATACCCATTACGTCGATCGCGAGCTACCAGTCGACCGCGGGGGGTGTGTCAGTCGATCTCCAGCCAGGCTTTTAAAAAAAATAGACCTAAAAATTACTGATCCTCAATCTTCACCAAGACGTCACTTAAATGACATTCATGGTACCGGAGGGTCTTGTGAGATGACGCTGGCTGCTGCAAGATCATTATTATGAAAATATGACCGAGAGGAAGGCCAGAAACACTTTTTATTTCAACAGACTCTCGCGCCGTACCTTCCGTCAAAACTCTAAAGGCCGACTGCACATTTCCTATCTTCACAATAAAAGCCCTGCTTCATGCTGCCTGCGCTAACTAAATACAGAGTCTCGGAAAACTGGCGTGCACAAGCGATCCCTCAGAAAGCTGGCGTGCACATCACTTGTGCACGCCAGCTTTCCGAGACTCTTATTTTGTTAGCGCAGGCAGCATGAAGCAGGGCTTTTATTGTGAAGACAGGAAATGTGCAGTCGGCCTTTAGAGTTTTGATGGAAGGGACGGCGCGAAAGTCTGTTGAAATAAAAAGTGTTTCTCGCCTTCCTCTCTGTCATTTTTTCATAATAATGAACTGGCAGCAGCCAGCGTCATCTCACAAGACCCTCGGGTGCCGTGAATGTCAATCAAGCAAGCTACGGAATTTGCCGCCAATGTTTTTCTTGTAAAGTGTATGGAAGCTGGATGAATTAGATGCCAAAAACCAACCACTTTCATGTGGTATTGTACAGAAAGGACAACTTTTTTTCTCCTCCATTTGAAAATGTGGGCGTTATCATCATTACTGTCTGATTCCAATCAATGCAAGTCATCAGAATCAGGTAATACACCAACTTATATTCTTGTCTTGGTGAAAGAAAGACATCTATATGTGTTACACATGCTTGTGTTATCATTAAACACATTTAACTTGTTTACAAAAATGTCTCTTTCATAAATAAATAAATATAAATGATATATATAAATGAGGTAGATCCCCTCGAGTTGGTCAATTGAAAAGTAGCTCGCCTGCAGAAAAAGTGTGGGCACCCCTGTTCTACATAAACCATATTAAAACCAAAAAATATATTTTTTCCCCCTTCATCTTTATTTCATTTTTCATACATTTTTGAAAAAGCTCCAGAGAGCCACTAGGGCGGCGCTAAAGAGCGGCGTGTTGCCGACCCCTGTACTAGGAGAACATAGCTGAAGTCTTGTTTACCGCAGTCTTTTCGAACTGGGGCTGTCAGATTGGATGCAAGAGAAGGTTTATGCATAAGAAACGCCACAAATAACTGGACAAGTTATGCTGGGATGAGGGGAGTGGGTCGGGAAGGGAATTTTGAATGAGCCCTCATGTCGGCGAGTGCTGTTTTAACTTCTCTCCCTGTCATTGGAGACCAATTAGATATTGTAATATGACAGCACAACACCCATTTACCACCACGGCGGAAATCCTCCTTTCTAATTGCACCCTCCGTTTGAAGCAACCTCCCCCACCCTTCCTCCGAGACACGGCGGAGGAGGAAAAAGGCGTATCTCTGAATTAATAATACGGTCAGAGGAGCCACATGAGTACACAAGCTGGCAGTGGAAATCAGCCGGCATCAACATCACAATCACATCACATCACGTCGAGCCGAAGACACTGAGAGCTTTGCATGCGGCCGTGGGACCTTCACATCCCATCAGTCCGCAACTTTTGAAGTTTGCAGCCTTTTAGTGCAGCCCTGCAAAGATGAATGTGTCCAGAAACACAATTTGAGTTCATGACGGCTGGACGCAGCTCTTATCTCTCTCTGGTCATTATCATCATTCATGGGGGGGAATGCAGTAAAAGCTGTCTGGTTCCGGAAAATAATGGGGAATTATGAGAGAGACTATATAGCACAACATGAAACCCGCCACTTCCTTTTTAGAGCAATTTTTTTTTTTTTCCGCTTTCTTTGGCGCAGTGGGAAAGAGTGGCCGTGCGCAACCCGAGGGTCACTGGTTCAAATCCCACTTAGAACCAACTTCGTCACGTCCGTTGTGTTCTGAGCAAGACACTTCACCCTTGCTCCTGATGGGTGCTGGTTGGTGCCTTGCATGGCAGCTCCCTCCATCAGTGTGTGAATGGATAAATGTGGAAGTAGTGTCAAAGCGCTTTGAGTACCTTGAAGGTAGAAAAGCGCTATACAAGTACAACCCATTTATCATTTACATTCTTTTTGCCATGCTGGGACAAATAATTGAGTTTAGAAAATGTACGGCAAAATGAAGGTCTATAACAGGGGTCGGCAACCTTTTTGGCTGTTTTAAGCCAAATATTTTAAAATGTATTTCCCTGAGAGCAATATAATATTTTTTTAACACTGAATACAACTAAATGTCTGCATTTTTAAGTAAGACCGACATTTATAGAGTAGAATATGTCCCAAACTCGCATGGCAGCAGTAGTAGCGACCCTTAGATGCAGGAACCAGGAGAGCGAGGCGCAGGTAAGATGCTTTTAATATCACCAACAGAGGAGAATGAAGCAGTCTTGCATGTACAGTTCTAAACTGTACATGCATAGCTCGGTTGGTAGAGCGGCCGTGCCAGCAACTTAAGGGTTGCAGGTTCCATTCCCGCTTCCGCCATCCTAGTCACTGCCGTTGTGTCCTTGGGCGAGACACTTTACCCACCTGCTCCCAGTGCCACCCACACTGGTTTAAATGTAACTTAGATATTGGGTTTCACTATGTAAAGCGCTTTGAGTCACTAGAGAAAAGCGCTATATAAATATAATTCACTTCACTTCAAACAATAGTCAATCTTTGAGCCCTGGGGAACACGCAAGATAAGCATAAATAGAAACATGCTGATTGGCAGCAGTTGAGGGGAAAAAACACAGCGCTCAGCGGGACAAACAGGAAATGGAAACAAAATAAAAGCACTGATGGGAAGCAAATACGAAACAAAGAAGCAAAAAAACAGAAATGAAGTCACAGATCTTCACATAATAAGTCTCTTATCCTTTTTAATAACATTTTTATTCGGAAGCTCACCGATGATAAATAAAATCCTTCTTACCATTAATGCGACTTCTTGAACAGGTGCGGTAGAAAAAAGATCGATGGATTAAAATGTATGAGAATGTTTTATATTTGGAATGGAATTTTTAACACTGCGATTACCAACGGAATCATTCATTACTTATCGTGTTAAGCAATGTCGGATAAGATTTATCTGAGAGCCAGGTGCAGTCATCAAAAGGGCCACATCTGGCTCTAGAGCCATAGGTTCCCTACCCCTGCTCTATAAAATCCCAGCCTGTGTCAAAAAAATAACTACTAGAGAGGCCGTGCCGGCAACTTGAGGGTTGCAGGCTCGATCCCCGTTTCCGCCCTCCTAGTCACTGTCCGTTTTGTCCTTGGTAGAGATGCGCGGATGGGCAATTATATCATCCGCAACCGCATCACTAAAGCCGTCATCCATCCGCCAACCACCCGAACCATCCATCCATCATCTTCCGCTTATCCGAGGTCGGGTTGCGGGGGCAACAGCCTAAGCAGGGAAACCCAGACTTCCCTCTCCCCAGCCACTTCGTCTAGCTCTTCCCGGGGGATCCCGAGGCGTTCCCAGGCCAGTCGTGAGACATAGTCTTCCCAACGTGTCCTGGGTCTTCCCCGTGGCCTCCTACCGGTTGGACGTGCCCTAAACACCTCCCCAGGGAGGCGTTCGGGTGGCATCCTGACCAGATGCCCGAACCACCTCATCTGGCTCCTCTCCATGTGGAGGAGCAGCGGCTTTATCAATCAATCAATCAATCAATGTTTATTTATATAGCCCCAAATCACAAATGTCTCAAAGGACTGCACAAATCATTACGACTACAACATCCTCGGAAGAACCCACAAAAGGGCAAGGAAAACTCACACCCAGTGGGCAGGGAGAATTCACATCCAGTGGGACGCCAGTGACAATGCTGACTATGAGAAACCTTGGAGAGGACCTTAGATGTGGGCAACCCCCCCCCTCTAGGGGACCGAAAGCAATGGATGTCGAGCGGGTCTAACATGATACTGTGAAAGTTCAATCCATAGTGGCTCCAAGACAGCAGCGAGAGTCCCGTCCACAGGAAACCATCTCAAGCGGATCAGCAGCGTAGAGATGTCCCCAACCGACACAGGCGAGCGGTCCATCCTGGGTACTTTGAGTTCCTCCCGGATGGCAGAGCTTCTCACCCTATCTCTAAGGGAGAGCCCCGCCACACGGCGGAGGAAACTCATTTCGGCCGCTTGTACCCGTGATCTTATCCTTTCGGTCATGACCCAAAGCTCATGACCATAGGTGAGGATGGGAACGTAGATCGACCGGTAAATTGAGAGCTTTGCCTTCCGGCTCAGCTCCTTCTTCACCACAACGGATCGGTACAACGTCCGCATTACTGAAGACGCCGCACCGACCCGCCTGTCGATCTCACGATCCACTCATCCCCCACTCGTGAACAAGACTCCTAGGTACTTGAACTCCCCCACTTGGGGCAGGGTCTCCTCCCCAACCCGGAGATGGCAATCCACCCTTTTCCGAATCTATTTAAAATCTCTTTATTTCGTCATGTCACCCGCCCGACCCGCGGTTTATCCTCTAGTCCTTGGGCAAGACACTTCACCCACCTGCTCCCAGTGCCACCCACACTGGTTTAAATGTAAAAATTAGATATCGGGTTTCACTATGTAAAGCGCTTTAAGTCACTAGAGAAAAAGCGCTATATAAATATAATTCACTTCACTACATTTTCTTCAACACTCTCACAAAATGTCTTTACGGGGGAACCTTACAGATCCAATAGGCACGCTCAAAACCTCCACTTTGTTGAAATGTTTAAACTATTTTTATCACGGGAAACCATGCAAAATAATTACCGTATTTTCCAGATTATAAGGCGCACTGCCGATGAATGGTCAATCAAAAGTTTACTTACAGTGGGGCAAAAAAGTATTTAGTCAGCCACAGATTGTGCAAGTTCTCCCACTTAAAATGATGACAGAGGTCTGTCATTTTCATCATAGGTACACTTCAACTGTGAGAGACGGAATGTGAGAAAAAAAAATCCAGCAATTCACATTGTAGGAATTTTTAAGAATTTATTTGTAAATTATGGTGGGAAAAAAAGTATTTGGTCAACCATTCAAAACTCTCACTGACGGAAGGTTTTGGCTCGAAATCTCACGATACATGGCCCCATTCATTCTTTCCTTAACACGGATCAATCGTCCTGTCCCCTTAGCAGAAAAACAGCCCCAAAGCATGATGTTTCCACCCCCATGCTTCACAGTAGGTATGGTGTTCTCAGGATGCAACTCAGTATTCTTCTTCCTCCAAACACGACGAGTTGAGTTTATACCAAAAAGTTCTATTTTGGTTTCATCTGACCACATGACATTCTCCCAATCCTCCGCTGTATCATCCATCGGAATCGGTAATTAATCAATCAATCAATCAATCAATGTTTACTTATATAGCCCTAAATCACTAGTGTCTCAAAGGGCTGCACAAACCACCACGACATCCTCGGTAGGCCCACATAAGGGCAAGGAAAACTCACACCCAGTGGGACATCGGTGACAATGATGACTAAGAGAACATGATACTGTGATACTGATGATACTGATGACTATGAGAACATATGAGAACATGATACTGTGAAAGATCAATCCATAATGGATCCAACACAGTCGCGAGAGTCCGGTCCAAAGCGGATCCAACACAGCAGCGAGAGTCCCGTTCACAGCGGAGCCAGCAGGAAACCATCCCAAGCGGAGGCTGATCAGCAGCGCAGAGATGTCCCCAGCCGATACATAGGCGAGCAGTACATGGCCACCGGATCGGACCGGACCGGACTCCCTCCACAAAGGAAAGTGGGACATAGAAGAAAAAGAAAAGAAACGGCAGATCAACTGGTCCAAAAAGGGAGTCTATTTAAAGGCTAGAGTATACAAATGAGTTTTAAGGTGAGACTTAAATGCTTCTACTGATTAAGAGTTGAACAATACCTGAATATTGGATATCGTCAAAAAAGCAGTTATCGGACATCTCTAAATGCGATCAAAAGTTTGCTTACAATGGAGCCAGGAAAAAAGGCCAATTCCACCCATAAGCCCTTACAAAAACATCCGAACACCTCCATTGGGGTTTTATATACATGATGTAAGTATATATTTAATGTAGTAGCGGGCACATTTATAACAACATTTAATTTGTACGTATTTTTGATCATTTAAGGCACATGCGGTGCTAACATTTTTTCTTCATCACTGATTATTACTCACTGCTGACTTTGAATGAATGAATGAATGAATGGTTGGTTTATTTTGAGCCATGCAAACAAAACAAGAGAATGACATAAAATACAAAAGAAATATAGAAATACATTATTTTTACACCTACATTGAAAACATTACATGTGACTAATCTTTTGTAGGGAGTGGGAAGAAGTAAACTTATTAGGTCCCAACCCCATACATATACAATATATATATATATATATATATACACACAATATATAATACAATAATATATAATATAATTCAGTTCAGTGGTTGCTGCGTAGATGCTATATATTATATATATATAATACATTTAAATTCACACACACTTACATATATACTTTGAGAGTCAACAAACATAATTAAACATTACTTACTGTACAAAGTCTGCTGTCATTAGGATGCCGACTACTAGGATGTTCATGTTTTCTCATTTAGATGAAGAATGTCTCATAATCCTCACAAAGAAACGGGGTAGGGTGGCGAAGGAAACCAAGTGGCTTTTCGAGTCGTTCCGGCCATTTCCGATTACTAAGTAGCTGTCAAAGTTTACCAACTTGTCGGAATACCTACTCAGACTTCTTGCAGGATTTGTGATCTACAATAAACTTCCAAATGGTAAATGGGTTGTACTTGTACAGCGCTACCATGAATTGATTAACGTGGTTGAAAAACTTATTCGGGTGTTACCATTTAGTGGTCAATTGTACGGAATATGTACTGAACTGTGCAATCTACTAATAAAAGTATCAATCAATCAATCAATTTTCTACCCCTTTTTAAGGAGCCCGAAGCGCTTTGACAGTATTTCCACATTCGCCCATTCACACACACATTCACACACTGACGGCGGGAGCTGCCATGCAAGGCACTCACCAGGACCCATCAGGAGCAAGGATGAAGTGTCTTGCCCAAGTACACAACGGACTTGAATTGGATGGTAGAAGGTGGGGATTGAACCAGTAACCCTCAGATTATTTGCACAGCCACTCTACAAACTTCGCCACGCCGTCCCCTTCCCTGCTTCCAAGGAGCAGGGAAGCGAGGAAGCAGCAGACCACTCAATGATGTATACATAGGGACGGACGGTAGTGATCTCTATAAATATAGAGCGTTTTCCGTTCGGGCTCCAGTACTCTGGAATGCCCTCCTGGTAACAGTTCGAGATGCTACCTCAGTAGAAGCATTTAAGTCTCACCTTAAAACTCATCTGTATACTCTAGCCTTTAAATAGACCTCCTTTTTAGACCAGTTGATCTGCCCCTTCTTTTCTTTCTCCTATGTCCCCCCCTCCCTTGTAGAGGGGGTCCGGTCCGATGACCATGGATGAAGTACTGGCTGTCCAGAGTCGAGACCCAGGATGGACCGCTCGTATCGGTTGGGGACATCTCTACGCTGCTGATCCGCCTCCGCTTGGGATGGTTCCCTGCGGACGGGACTCTCGCTGCTGTCTTGGATCCGCTTTGAACTGAACTCTCGCGGCTGTGTTGGAGCCACTATGGATTGAACTTTCACAGTATCATGTTAGACCCGCTCGACATCCATTGCTTTCGGTCCCCTAGAGGGGGGGGGGTTGCCCACATCTAAGGTCCTCTCCAAGGTTTCTCATAGTCAGCATTGTCACTGGCGTCCCACTGGATGTGAATTCTCCCTGCCCACTGGGTGTGAGTTTTCCTTGCCCTTTTGTGGGTTCTTCCGAGGATGTCGTAGTCGTAATGATTTGTGCAGTCCTTTGAGACATTGATTGATTGATTGAAATAGTTTGTCTGCGTTAGCACTTATAATAACAATATAACTAAAAGTAATTGGATTTTATAGGCTCTCATTGTCTCTGCTGCAAGCAAAGTTTTATTTACATGCATTTAATAGATAGAATGCCTTTTAAAAAAAGTCGTCATGTCTTTCACGAAAATTGTGAAGGATAGGCAACATTCCAAAAAAAAGTGCAGTTCTCCTTGAAGCTGCCACTTTAAATGTAATCAATTAAAAAAAAAAAAAAAAAAAAATCAGGAATTTAATGCACGGTATTCCATGACATCAGCAAAATTAGTTGGCTACGTCTGTGCCCCTCGACCTCTGTGACCTGCCCGATCAATCATTTTTATTGCATAGCACAACGTTTCACAACTATTAGATTGATAAATTACGACGCGCTGTCAAGAAAAAAAAAAACTAACAAAAAACTCAATGAGCTCCTTGACGATGTTTACACGAAAACCAACTATCATAAGTGCTTCTGGACTACAACATAATCAATCAATCAATCAATGTTTATTTATATAGCCCCAAATCACAAATGTCTCAAAGGACTGCACAAATCATTACGACTACAACATCCTCGGAAGAACCCACAAAAGGGCAAGGAAAACTCACACCCAGTGGGCAGGGAGAATTCACATCCAGTGGGACGCCAGTGACAATGCTGACTATGAGAAACCTTGGAGAGGACCTCAGATGTGGGCAACCCCCCCCCTCTAGGGGACCGAAAGCAATGGATGTCGAGCGGGTCTAACATGATACTGTGAAAGTTCAATCCATAGTGGCTCCAAGACAGCAGCGAGAGTCCCGTCCACAGGAAACCATCTCAAGCGGATCAGCAGCGTAGAGATGACTACCTTTAATCACAAACAATGGCGTTGGCATAGATTTTTACAACCACATGATGTTATCCTATAAGAATGGACGTTCTGCTGTTCAACTGCACCTGTTAAATGCCAATATGCATGAGAATAATGGAGAGGGACTGTAATACATTATGTTCCTATTTAGGGGTTGCAGTGTTAAATGAAAAAAGGAGTATTCCATACAAAAGGGCTATTTATCTAAAACAGTGGTTCTCAACCTTTTTTCAGTGTGGACATTTTTTTAATTCAAGTACCCCCTAATCAGAGCAAAGCATTTTTGGTTGAGAAAAAGAAGTAAAATACAGCATTATGTCAACAGTTTCTGATTTATTAAATTGTATAACAGTGCAAAATATTGCTCATTTGTAGTGGTCTTTCTTGAACTATTTGGAAAAAAAGATATACAAATAACTAAAAACTTGTTGAAAAACAAACAAGTGATTCAATTATAAATAAAGATTTCTACACATAGAAGTAATCAGCAACTTAAAATGCCCTCTTTGGGGATTCATGAACTTAATTCTAAATATTTCTTCACAAAAAAACTAATCTTTAACATCAATATTTATGGAACATGTCCACAAAAAAATCTAGCTGTCAACACTGAATATTGCATTGTTGCATTTCTTTTCACAGTTGATGAACTTACATTCATATTTTGTGGAAGTATTATTCAATAAATAATAAAATAAAAGAAATAAAAGAAAGATAGAAGTTAGTTTATCCATAAACAATGTGAAAATTGAGAAGGTGACTGAAATCAGATTTCTTGGGGTCATCTTAGATGAAAAGTTGAGATGGAAAGCTCATATAATGCATGTGAAAAATAAGCTATCTAAAAGCTTATTTATTTTGAACAAGGTTAAATATAGTTTTACATACAACACAATGAGAATGTTATATTGCTCAATTATTCTACCTTATTTCAATTATTGTGCAGAAATATGGGGAAATACATATCATAGCAACATAATGCCTTTATTTCTTTCACAGAAAAGAGTAATTCGAATAATTTTTAAAGTAGGATATAGAGACCATACAAATCCACTCTTTATTAGGTCGGGATTACTAAAACTAAAAGACATTGTAGAATTGAATACACTATTAATGATGTTCAAAGCGAGAAATAAAGTTCTTCCGAAGGACATACAAAAGTTATTTGTGTTCACATCTGAAGATGAGAAGCACAGAAGGCCGTATGACTTTAAACATCCAAGAGTGCGAACAAATTTGAAACAAATGTGCTTGTCTGTTGTTGGTGTGAAAGCATGGAATTCTCTAAACAAAGACTTAAAAAGCTGTAAGAATATATTTGTATTTAAAAAAAGTTATAAAAAGAGAAAACTGAAATTATATCAAACTGAGTTTTGATTTAGATTGGACGTGTCATTGTGAAAGTGCTTCAAGGAAAATGGCAAAGTATGTTGGAGTTCGGGTGTTGGTGGAGGGAACATTTATAATTCATCTAAAATACTGTAAATTGTGTTAAAAAAAGGGGCAGATAAATATAAGAATATAATTCTTCCATCTGATCCTTTCTGATCATGAAAATGTATAAGAAAGAAAAACAAAAAAAAACAATGACAGTGTCAATTGTACGTGGCTTGTAAATATGCATTTTCATGAAAGGAATAAAAATAAATGATGATGATGATACAAAAGGATTATAAGGCACATTAAAGGTGGTTGGTGGGGTGTGTGTGTGTGTGTGTGTGTGTGGGGTGAACTAGGAGTCTTGTTCACGAGTGAGGGAAGAGTGGATCGTGACATCGACAGGCGGATCGGTGCGGCGTCTTCAGTAATCCGGACGTTGTACCGATCCGTTGTGGTGAAGAAGGAGCTGAGCCGGAAGGCAAAGCTCTCAATTTACCGGTCGATCTACGTTCCCATCCTCACCTATGGTCATGAGCTTTGGGTCATAAGATCTGGCCAGGATTCCGCCCGGACGCCTCCCTAGGGAGGTGTTTAGGGCACGTCCAACCGGTAGGAGGCCACGGGGAAGACCCAGGACACGTTGGGAAGACTATGTCTCCCGGCTGGCCTGGGAACGCCTCGGGATCCCCCGGGAAGAGCTAGACGAAGTGGCTGGGGAGAGGGAAGTCTGGGCTTCCCTGCTTAGGCTGTTGCCCCCGCGACCCGACCTCAGATAAGCGCAAGAAGATGGATGGATGGATTTTGAGCGTTTGTTTGTGCAAAGTTTCCAATGGCCTCAGAGTCATTTTGCTTGCCTGCGTCCAAACATGTTATACAATAATAAAAATGAGACATAATCATTGCATTAGTCTTTGTGTCACAGTTAGTAGTTGACGAACCCCAAGATGCAGAGAACGAGGCAGGCATTTTCTAAGTATACATGATTTAATTCAAATACTAAGGCAAAAAATAAACAATAGGGTATAAACAAAAAGCACACACGTTGGTGGATAACAAATTAAGGGAGCTAGCACTGGAGCTAGAAAACAAAACGGAACTTATGGGACGGCGTGGCACAGTGGGAGAGTGGCCGTGCGCAACCCGAGGGTCCCTGGTTCAATCCCCACCTAGTACCAACCTCGTCACGTCCGTTGTGTACTGAGCAAGACACTTCACCCTTGCCCCTGATGGGTGCTGGTTAGCGCCTTGCATGGCAGCTCCCTCCATCAGTGTGTGAATGTGTGTGTGAATGGGTAAATGTGGAAGTAGTGTCAAAGCGCTTTGAGTACCTTGAAGGTAGAAAAGCGCCATACGAGTACAACCCATTTATTTATTTTTTATTTAACTTAGCATGGAAGCTAGCAAGAATCGAGCAGGAAACTGAAGTCGTACATGTAATACAAAAACAAACTTGGAAGCAGGGAACGAAAGGCGGTAAGCTAAAAACCACAATCACATAAAGCTTACCGCAACGCTGCACTGACAAAACACAGCAACGACAAGAGCGACATCGACATGACAATACAATAATCCAGTAGTGACTGGATAGGGAAGACAGGTCTAAATAGGAGCGGGCTGATTGACACCAGGTGTGGCCAGGCGCAAATCAGCCGCCGCTGAGGGGGAACACAGCACTCAGGGAGAAAGACAGGAAACACCACACACACACACACACACACACACACACACACACACACACACACACACACACACACACACACACACACACACACACACACACACACACACACACACACACACACACACACACACACACACACACACACACACACACACACACACACACACACACAGGAAACAAAGACAAATGCAGAGGAAAAAACTAAAACATAGTCAAACTGTCAGAGGCAAGCCTGACACTTTGGTATGACTCGGCCGGGGTTTGAACTCACAACCTTGCAGTTACTAACCACCAGGCCACTGAGCAGGTCAGGTGTTGCTAGCCAACCAGTGTTTTACCCTTTACATTCTCTGTAGGAACCAGGGGCCCAAATCTTCCAAGTACCACCTGAGTTGAAAAGGAGAACGAGGCGACCATAGGCAGGTCCTCAGCGTCCCAGGGAGAACAAACTGGACTCAAACGGTAACTCTTCCTGTTATTCCAATTACAGTGACGCCGCAGTAAAAGCACAGTGGTGGTATTACGCTGTGAACATTTAATTGCAAAACCGGCTCCTGGTGGTGGAGGAAGAGCGCTTCTTATCCCTCAGCAGGAACACGAAACCACAGAGCAGCCATTGCAAATAACGCCGCAAGACTCCAGAGGCTCCAGACTTCAATTTGTAAAGCACGAAAGCGAGTTTTGCAGATATGAACTCTCGTCAATGCGTCTACAGATACCATGTCTACACTTGACAGACTGCAGCTCAGTATGTACGCAAGCATTAAGTGGTCCCTTATATAAGCTGCCACCTTTCTTCCCCTGGTCTGGAGTCTGTATAGTTACTGGAAAGGAAACAAAAGAGAAAGGTAGACTTTGCGGCGTTGGAAATAAACCACTTAATAACATACAAAGGGCTCATATTTATCAAGGTTGGTGCAGTGTGTGGTGTCTGTTAAAGGCCTACTGAAATGAGATGTTCTTATTTAAACGGGGATAGCAGGTCCATTCTATGTGTCATACTTGATCATTTAGCGTAATTGCCATATTTTTGCTGAAAGGATTTAGTAGAGAACATCCACGATAAAGTTCACAACTTTCGGTCGCCAATAAAAAAGCCTTGCCTGTACCGGAAGTAGCAGACGATGTGCGCGTGACGTCACGGGTTGTGGAGCTCCTCACATCCTCACATTGTTTACAATCATGGCCACCAGCAGCTAGAGCGATTCGGACCGAGAAAGCGACAATTTCCCCATTCATTTGAGCGAGGATGAAAGATTCGTGGATGAGGATATTGAGAGTGAAGGACTAGAAAGGCGAGGGCAGTGGGAGCGATTCAGATGTTATTAGACACATTTACGTGGATAGCAGGTCCATTCTATGTGTCATACTACATCATTTCGCGTAATTGCCATATTTTTGCTGAAAGGATTTAGTAGAGAACATCCACGATAAAGTTCACAACTTTCGGTCGCTAATAAAAAAGCCTTGCCTGTACCGGAAGTAGCAGACGATGTGCGCGTGACGTCACGGGTTGTGGAGCTCCTCACATCCTCACATTGTTTACAATCATGGACACCAGCAGCTAGAGCGATTCGGACCGAGAAAGCGACAATTTCCCCATTCATTTGAGCGAGGATGAAAGATTCGTGGATGAGGATATTGAGAGCGAAGGACTAGAAAGGCGAGGGCAGTGGGAGCGATTCAGATGTTATTAGACACATTTACGTGGATAGCAGGTCCATTCTATGTGTCATACTTGATCATTTCGCGTAATTGCCATATTTTTGCTGAAAGGATTTAGTAGAGAACATCCACGATAAAGTTCACAACTTTCGGTCGCTAATAAAAAAGCCTTGCCTGTACCGGAAGTAGCAGACGATGTGCGCGTGACGTCACTGGTTGTAGAGCTCCTCACATCCTCACATTGTTTACAATCATGGCCACCAGCAGCTAGAGCGATTCGGACCGAGAAAGCGACAATTTCCCCATTCATTTGAGCAAGAATGAAAGATTCGTGGATGAGGATATTGAGAGTGAAGGACTAGAAAGGCGAGGGCAGTGGGAGCGATTCAGATGTTATTAGACACATTTACGGGGATAGCAGGTCCATTCTATGTGTCATACTTGATCATTTCGCGATATTGCCTTATTTTTGCTGAAAGGATTTAGTAGAGAACATCCACGATAAAGTTCGCAACTTTTTTTCGCTAATAAAAAAAGCCTTGCCTGTACCGGAAGTAGCAAACGATGTGCGCGTGACGGTACTGGTTGTGGAGCTCCTCACATTGTTTACAATCATGGCCACCAGCAGCTAGAGCGATTCGGACTGAGAAAGCGACAATTTCCCCATTCATTTGAGCGAGGATAAAAGATTCGTGGATGAGGATAGTGAGAGCGAAGGACTAGAAAGGCGAGGGCAGTGGGAGCGATTCAGATGTTATTAGACACATTTACGTGGATAGCAGGTCCATTCTATGTGTCATACTTGATCATTTCGCGATATTGCCTTATTTTTGCTGAAAGGATTTAGTAGAGAACATCCACGATAAAGTTCGCAACTTTTGGTCGCTAATAAAAAAGCCTTGCCTGTACCGGAAGTAGCAGACGATGTGCGCGTGACGTCACTGGTTGTAGGGCTCCTCACATCCTCACATTGTTTACAATCATGGCCACCAGCAGCTAGAGCGATTCGGACCGAGAAAGCGACAATTTCCCCATTCATTTGAGCAAGGATGAAAGATTCGTGGATGAGGATATTGAGAGTGAAGGACTAGAAAGGCGAGGGCAGTGGGAGCGATTCATATGTTATTAGACACATTTACGGGGATAGCAGGTCCATTTGGGCTGCATAATGTGCTGCATAATGAAGGTGGGTTGAATTATTAGAATTTCGATAGAATGTGGATGGAGATGTTGGATGCATTAATTGATGATCGATGTTTTGAGGGGTGGATTGATGGCTGAATAGAGAGATGGATGATTTTATTACATTTAATCTACCGTATTTCTTTGAATTGCCGCAGGGCATATAGTATGCACCTGGCTTGAATTACTGCCGGTTCAAACTCGCTTTGCAAAATAATTAGCGCATGCTTAGTATTACCGCCTCGTGACACTTCCTCTGTCATCGTTTTCAAAATGGAGGAGGCTGATTTCAATACCGGTAATTTCAAATCGCATAAAGGGAAGAAGATTAAGAGCTATTCAGTAGGATTTAAGTTCCAAGCTTACATCACACTCAAATTTTTACTGCATGCCTGTGGTAAGTGCCGGAGTGAGAAGAGGTTTGAAAATAATTAGTGCATGCTTACTTTTACCGCATGCCTTTGGTAAGCGCAGGAGTCTGAAGAGATTTTGAATTAATTAGCGCCCCGGCGGCAATTCAAGGAAATACGGTAGACTATTGGGTTGAGAAAACTGTCAACTTGCCAAAACACAACCTTGGCGACATGTTCCATTACATCACCTTGAACAAGAGGTTTAATAATCCTACTTCTGACACCATTTTGTTACAGGAATCTGAGGAGTGATACCTTCCACACAGGGTGGGTTGAAAAACCTCTACACCAGGGGTGTAAGGACTGGTGGGCATCGATTCCCTCGAGGATGCGTTGAGGTGAACACAACAAAAGGTAAGATCTTAAAAGATTTATTTACCAAAAAGAGAGCTCTGAACAGAAATACTGGAGCTTATAAAAAGGCAAACCAAAAACGCTAGTATGAAAACACAAAAATGTACAAACAAAAACAAATAGCATGAGAGCTAAGAAAAAGGCAGGTGCCTTAGCATAAGAGCCAGCGGGAATAAAACGTACCGAGAAGAGCAGTCGTCACTTGTTGCATGTGAGCAACTCTTGTGGACCCAGACTAGAAAAAGAAAAGAGGGAGGCTTGTATAGGAGAGTGATAATGAGTAGCAGGTGTGCGGGAACCGAGACTAGCAGGTGGACTGATGAGTGACCATGGTGACAAAGCAGACAGGAAATAAGGAGTCAGATGGAGAGATATACAAAATGGAAAAAGAAATAACATGTGTGTATCCGAGCAGCGGATCGCAACAAGGGGTCTCAAACACGAGACGTTATTTTGCGGCCCGCACCTTAATATGAAAACTTAATTTTGGTGCGGCCCGCGAGTTTTATATGAATGGCGCTTTACAGCGTCATTCTTGTATACCCTTGATTTTTCCAGGAGACTCACGGTTTTCAGTAACCCTCCAAGGGTAATCATTCTCCCGACTTTCACTCTAACAACAATATTAAGGGGGCACCGTGGGGACGCTGCCTTTAGAGTCCTCTACAAAATGTACTAACATCGTGCCAGTTCAGCCACAAGTTGTATTTGGCTTCAGTGAACGCAGTAAGCAACTGCAAGACATACTTGATCAACAGCCATACAGGTCACACTGAGGGTGGCCGTATAAACAACTTTAACACTGTTACAAATATTCACCACACCGTGAACCCACACCAAACAAGATTGACAAACACATTTTGGGAGAACATCCGCACCGCAACACAGCAAATACCCAGAATCCAATGCAGCCCTAACTCTTCCGGGCTACAATAGGGGGGCGGGGTTTAGGGGTGCGGGGGTGTAAATTGTAGCCTGGAAGAGTTAGGGCTACATGGGATCCTGGGTATTTGTTCTGTTTATGTTGTGCTACGGTGCGGATGTTCTCCCAAAATGTGTTTGTCATTCTTGTTTGGTGTGGGCTCACAGTGTGGCACATATTTGTAGCAGAGTTAAAGTTGTTTATACGGCCACTCTGTGTGAATGTTGATCAAGTATGTCTTGCAGTCGCTTACTGCGAGAATGATTAACCCTGGAGGGGCATTTTAAATTGGGAGTCTCCCGGAAAAATCGAGGGTATACAAGCATGAAACTCACGGGCGGCACCAACATTACATTTTCATATCAAGGTGCGGGCCGCTAAAAATAATGTCTCGCGGGCCACAATTGGCCCGCGTGTTTGAGACCCTTGGTCTACATGTAATAGTTTTTTAGGGGGTCAAAATGGTGCAGAGATTATGTTCTGCGTGTACCCCTGGGGGTACTTGAAGGTATGCCAAGGGGTACGTGAGATTTTTTGAAAATATTCTAAAAATAGCAACAATTCCAAAATCCTTTATAAATATATTTATTGAATAATATTCAACAAAATATGAATGTAAGTTCATGAACTGTGAAAAAAAAATTCAACAATGCAAAACAGCTCGATTTTTTTGTGGACATGTTCCATAAATATTGATGTTAAAAATGTCTTTTTTTGTGGAGAAATATTTAGAATTAAGTTCATGAATCCAGAATTTTACAGTAATTTTACACCGAATTACTGTGCTTGGATAAATGGTACCACTGTTTTTGTTACGCTCGGGTCGCATTTTACTGCGCGTATCGTTCATAACTTTTATGGACAGAATTTCTAGGCGCAGTCAAAGCGTTGAGGGGATCCGGTTTGGTGGCCACGGGATTAGGTCTCTGCTTTTTGCAGATGATGTGGTCCTGATGGCTTCATCTGACCGGGATCTTCAGCTCTCACTGGATTGGTTCGCAGCCGAGTGTGAAGCGACCGGAATGAGAATCAGCACCTCCAAGTCCGAGTCCATGGTTCTCGCCCGGAAAAGGGTGGAGTGCCATCTCCGGGTTGGGGAGGAGACCCTGCCCCAAGAGGAGGAGTTCAAGTACCTAGGAGTCTTGTTCACGAGTGGGGGAAGAGTGGATCGGTGCGGCGTCTTCAGTAATGCGGACGTTGTACCGATCCGTTGTGGTGAAGAAGGAGCTGAGCCGGAAGGAAAAGCTCTCAATTTACCGGTCGATCTACGTTCCCATCCTCACCTATGGTCATGAGCTTTGGGTCATGACCGAAAGGATAAGATCACGGGTACAAGCGGCCGAAATGAGTTTCCTGCTCTCCCTTAGAGATAGGGTGAGAAGCTCTGCCATCCGGGAGGAACTCAACGTAAAGCCGCATCGAGAGGAGCCAGATGAGGTGGTTCGGGCATCTGGTCAGGATGCCACCCGAACGCCTCCCTAGGGAGGTGTTTAGGGCACGTCCAGCTGGTAGGAGGCCACGGGGAAGACCCAGGACACGTTGGGAAGACTATGTCTCCCGGCTGGCCTGGGAACGCCTCGGGATCCCCCGGGAAGAGCTAGACGAAGTGGCTGGAGATTGGGAAGTCTGGGCTTCCCTGCTTAGGCTGTTGCCCCCGCGACCCGACCTCGGATAAGCGGAAGATGATGGATGGATGGATGGTACCGTTCTCCCAAGATGCAGCAGGAACTCTGGAGGCAAGGTGCGGATAAGACAATAATTTATTCTCATAAATCATTCAAAAATACAAACAAACGTGCCGATAGCACAGGGAGCTAAGGCGAAACTTAGCACAGGAATCTAAAGATAAACAGTCATAGGCACCAGAAGCAAGGTGTACACAAACGCAACTTGTTGCTTACAGCAAACAAGACAGCCAGACCGATTGTGGCAAAAGGCAGGAATAAATAGCTCTCTGATTAGTGCTCGAGAGCAGGTGAGTGTCCCGAACACTGATCACAGGCAGGTGCAATTGATCAGCACCAATGACAACCAAGAAACACAAACCGAGAGGTGCTGAAACCAAACTAAGGGAGTCTTAAACTAAAACAAAACATGATCCGGGCAACAATTATTTTATTTTTTTTACAATAAAATATGGCAACTGCGCTGTCAGATTTTTTTTTTTTTTACCGTAAAATCTTTTAAAATTTTTTCAGTCTACTATTGATAAAGAGCTTGTTTCGAACTCATAAGCTAAGCAGATATATAATTACTTATTGTATTTAAAAATGTTTTATAATGTCATAATATTTGTTAGATTATTAAATAATAAAGTTTAAAAAAAATATGCAATTGCTTGCAGTCGTTGTCTTTTCTGTCAGAAATGATGAGAACAAATAGATTGAGAAAATATACTTTATTGAGACATTTTATTTCCAGGATTTCGTGGGCCACAAAACAATGTGGCGGACAAAATCTGGCTCACGAGCCTTAAGTTTGACACTTGTGCTTTAGGCCAGTTGTTCTCAAATGGGGGTACGCGTACCCCTAGGGGGTACTTGAAGGTATGCCAAGGGGTACGTGAGATTTTTTTTTTAATATTCTAAAAATAGCAACAATTCCAAAATCATTTCTAAATATATTTACTGAATAATATTCAACAAAATATAAATGCACGTTCATAAACTGTGAAAAAAAAAATTCAACAATGCAAAACAGCTCGATTTTTTGTGGACATGTTCCATAAATATTGATGTTAAAGATTTCTTTTTTTGTGGAGAAATATTTAGAATTAAGTTCATGAATCCAGAAGGATCTCTATTACAATTCCAAAAGAGGGCACTTTAAGTTGATGATTACTTCTATGCGTTGAAGTAATCGACACATTTTTCGACAAGTTTGTAGTTATTTTTATATCTTTTTTGCCAAAAAGTTCAAGAAAGACCACTACAAATGAGTAATATTGTGCACTGTTATACAATTTAATAAATCAGAAACTGATGACATAGTGTCGTATTTTACTTCTTTATCTTTTTTTTTTCCAATCAAAAATGCTTTTCTCTGATTAGGGCAGGGGTAGGGAACCTATGGCTCTAGAGCCAGACGACTGCATCTGGCTCTCCGATAAATCTTAGCTGGCATTGCTTAACATAATAAGTAATGAATAATTCCGCTGATAATCACATTTAAAAATAACGTTCAAAAGATAAGACATTCTCATGCATTTTAATCCAACCATCCATTTTCCATCGCACCTGTTCAAGAAGTCGCATTAATGGTGAGAAGTAATATATTTATTATTGGTTAACTTTAGAATAACTGAATTATATTGTGAAGTCAATTATGTTTATATAGCGCTTTTTCTCTAGTGACTCAAAGCGCTTTACATTGTGAAACCCAATATCTAAGTTACATTTAAACCAGTGTGGGTGGCACTGGGAGCAGGTGGTTTACGTAAAGTGTCTTGCCCAAGGACACAGCGGCAGTGATTAGGACGGCGGAAGAGGGGATTGAACCTGGAACCCTCAAGTTGCTGGCACGGCCACTCTACCATCCGAGATGTACCGCCCCAATAACAACGTTATTAAAAAGAATAAGAGACTTATTATTCTCGAAAAATGTTGGTCTTACTTAAAAATGCACGCATTTAATTGTATTTAGTGTTAAAAAATATTATATGGCTCTCACTGAAGTACATTTTAAAATATTTGGCTTTCATGGCTCTCTCGGCCAAAAAGGGTCCCGACCCCTGGATTAGGGGGTACTTGAATTAAAAAAAAATATTCACAGTAGAAGCATTTAAGTCTCACCTTAAAACTCATTTGTATACTCTAGCCTTTAAATAGACTCCCTTTTTAGACCAGTTGATCTGCCGTTTCTTTTCTTTTTCTTCTATGTCCCACTCTCCTTTGTGGAGGGAGTCCGGTCCGATCCGGTGGCCATGTACTGCTTGCCTGTGTATCGGCTGGGGACATCTCTGCGCTGCTGATCAGCCTCCGCTTGGGATGGTTTCCTGCTGGCTCCGCTGTGAACGGGACTCTCGCTGCTGTGTTGGATCCGCTTTGGACTGGACTCTCGCGACTGTGTTGGATCCATCTTTCACAGTATCATGTTTTCATATGTTCTCATAGTCATCAGTATCATCAGTATCACAGCATCATGTTCTCATAGTCATCATTGTCACCGATGTCCCACTGGGTGTGAGTTTTCCTTACCCTTATGTGGGCCTACCGAGGATGTGGTAGTGGTTTGTGCAGCCCTTTGAGACACTAGTGATTTAGGGCTATATAAGTAAACATTGATTGATTGATTGACAGGAGGTACATCACGGAAAAAAGGTTGAGAACCGCTGCTTTAGGCTATCATCTTTAAGCCAAACCTTATGAGAAATAAAGGAAAATCCATCTAATGCATTTTTGGGCATTTGTGAAGGTAGAATGAGAAATTAATTGATAGAACTGGCTGTCAGGACTCACTGCTATTTCAGCAGCCTGACAATTCTTGTCTTCCAGACTGCAGAGCTCCACAGTTATTTGCATGCCCGACTTACCTGGGTCCCAACATACCCATTATGTATAGTGCACAGTACAAAATGCGGCTGCTAGACTTTTGACAAGAACAAGAAAGTTTGATCACATTACACCTGTACTGGCTCACCTGCACTGGCTTCCTGTGCACTTAAGATGTGACTTTAAGGTTTTACTACTTACGTATAAAATACTACACGGTCTAGCTCCATCTTATCTTGCCGATTGTATTGTACCATATGTCCCGGCAAGAAATCTGCGTTCAAAGGACTCCGGCTTATTAGTGATTCCCAAAGCCCAAAAAAAGTCTGCGGGCTATAGAGCATTTTCCGTTCGGGCTCCAGTACTCTGGAATGCCCTCCCGGTAACAGTTCGAGATGCCACCTCAGTAGAAGCATTTAAGTCTCACCTTAAAACTCATTTGTATACTCTAGCCTTTAAATAGACTCCCTTTTTAGACCAGTTGATCTGCCGTTTCTTTTCTTTTTCTTCTATGTCCCACTCTCCCGTGTGGAGGGGGTCCGGTCCGATCCGGTGGCCATGTACTGCTTGCCTGTGTATCGGCTGGGGACATCTCTGCGCTGCTGGTCCGCCTACGCTTGGGATGGTTTCCTGCTGGCTCCGCTGTGAACGGGACTCTCGCTGCTGTGTCTTGGATCTTCTTTGGACTGGACTCTCGCGACTGTGTTGGATCCATTGTGGATTGAACTTTCACAGTATCATGTTAGACCCGCTCGACATCCATTGCTTTCCTCCTCTCCAAGGTTCTCATAGTCATCATTGTCACCGACGTCCCACTGGGTGTGAGTTTTCCTTGCCCTTATGTGGGCCTACCGAGGATGTCGTGGTGGTTTGTGCAGCCCTTTGAGACACTAGTGATTTAGGGCTATATAAGTAAACATTGATTGATTGATTGATATTAGGTACCTATGGAGAACATTGCATCAGCCACTACTTGTACACAATATTTTCCTTTTCTGCCAACAGACAAATGACTTGGAGCCTGAATCATAATCAAGAAATATTTAAAAAAAAAGGGAATTATACTTTACAGTTGATGCAAAATTAAGTTAATTGAGTTTCAGGAAATGAGATCAATGTCTCCAGCAGTGTTGGGTAACACTGCATGTTGTAAACAAAATAAAAATAAAGCAATTAATTAAGCATAAATTTCTTTGCTAATGACACATTAGGTTATCGTAAATGAGCTGCGCAACTCATTATGTTGCTTTAAAAAAACTCAATTGATGGAGCCTTTAAATGTCTGGAATCTTGTACGCCGTGAAGACTGGAGCTTCCAAATCCTCTAGTAGTAATAAAAACAATTAAAGTAAGATCTAAGTCAGTGGTTCTCAACCTTTTTTCAGTGATGTACCCCCTGTGAACATTTTTTGAATTCAAGTACCCCCTAATCCAGGGGTGTCAAACTCAAAATTTAAAACTGAACAAAGCCGCGGGTCAAGGTTGAACAAGTTAAACTTTTAAAAGGGACCCAAACAAGTTTTGCATTGAATATTAAACGATACGAAGGTCCTGCAGTCCTGGGTTCAAATCCAGGCTCGGGATCTTCCTGTGTGGAGTTTGCATGTTCTCCCCGTGAATGCGTGGGTTCCCTCCGGGTACTCCGGCTTCCTCCCACTTCCAAAGACATGCACCTGGGGATAGGTTGATTGGCAACACTAAATTGGCCCTAGTGTGTGAATGTGAGTGTGAATGTTGTCTGTCTATCTGTGTTGGCCCTGCGATGAGATGGCGACTTGTCCAGGGTGTACCCCGCCTTCCGCCCGATTGTAGCTGAGATAAGCGCCAGCGCCCCCCGCGACCCCAAAAGGAAACAAGCGGTAGAAAATGGATGGATGGATGGATTAAACGAGCAAGTGACATGCAAAATTGAGTTTCAAATAATGATAAAAATATTTAAAAAATATCAATGGCATTTTAAATAAAAATGTAATGCCTCCTTTCTATTTGCCGCCTTCTGAGGTAAATATCAAAATAAACTTTTTCCACAGGCTAACAATAAATTTGAAAGTAAAACAACAATAAGGAATGAATCAAACATTCAAGCCTTGAAGTAGCAAGAGAAAGTGAATGAATAAAACGTTAATTATTGCTCAGTTTGTTACACCGATTTGCTTAAACAACTCTTATATAACCTAATATTGCAAATTCCATCCATCCATCCATTTCCTACCGCTTATTCCCTTTTGGGGTCGCGGGGGGCGCTGGCGCCTATCTCAGCTACAATGGGGCGGAAGGCGGGGTACACCCTGGACAAGTCGCCACCTCATCGCAGGGCCAACACAGATAGACAGACAACATTCACACACTAGGGCCAATTTAGTGTTGCCAATCAACCTATCCCCAGGTGCATGTCTCTGGAAGTGGGAGGAAGCCGGAGTACCCGGAGGGAACCCACGCATTCACGGGGAGAACATGCAAACTCCACACAGAAAGATCCCGAGCCTGGATTTGAACCCAGGACTGCAGCTTTCAAAAAACAAACGAAAAAAACATCACAGAAATAAAATTTAAATAAAAAATGTAATGCTTCTTTTCTATTTGCAGCCTTCTAATGTAGTAAATATAAACATTAACTTTTTCCACTAGCTAATAAATTTGAAAACAAAATAATGAGGTGGTTGGGGTTGGGGGGTGGTGGGGTTTGGTGGTAGCGGGGGGGGGGGATATTGTAGCGTCCCGGAAGAGTTAGTGCTGCAAGGGGTTCTGTGTATTTCTTCTGTTGTGTTCATGTCGTGTTTCGGTGCGGTTGTTCTCCCGAATTGTGTTTGTCATTCTTTTTTGGCGTGGCTTCACAGTGTGGCGCATATTTGTAACAGTGTTAAAGTTGTTTATACGGCCACCCTCAGTGTGACCTGTATGGCTGTTGATCAATTATGCCTTGCATTCCCTTGTGTGTGTGTGTGTGTGTGTGTGTGTACAAGCCGCATATATTATATGACTTGGCCGACACGTTGTATGTATAGAGGAAAAGCGGACGTAAGGACAGGTTGTAGAGAACGCTAAAGGCAGTGCCTTTAAGGCACGACCCCAATATTGTTGTACGGGGAGAAATTCGGTAGAATGGTTGCCCCGGGAGATTTTCGGGAGGGGCACTGAACTTCGGGAGTCTCCCGGGAAAATCAGGAGGGTTGGCAAGTATAAATATAAGCGGTGAATGTGGTGTTACAGCGGCACTGCCGCTGTATAATCCTGTCGGGCCAGCTCTAATGTTAATTTGACATTGCCTCAAGGGCCAAATGAAATTACACGGCGGGCCAAATTTGGCCCGCGGGCCAGAGTTTGACACCCATGCCCTAATCAGAGCAATGGTTTTTTGGTTGAAAAAAAGAGATAAAGAAGTAAAATACAGCACTATGTCATCAGTTTCTGATGTATTAAATTGTATAACAGTGCAAAATATTGCTAATTTGTAGTGATTTTTCTTTAACTATTTGAAAAAAATATATAAAAATAATTTAAAACATGTTGAAAAATAACAAGTGATTCAATTATAAATAAAAATGTCTACACATAGAAGTAATCATCAACTTAAAGTGCCCTCTTTGGGGATTGTAATAGAGATCCATCTGGATTCATGAACTTTATTCTCAACATTTTGTCACAAAAAAATACATCTTTAACATCAATATTTATGGAACATGTCCACAAAAAATCTACCTGTCAACACTGAATATTGCATTGTTGCATTTCTTTTCACAGTTTATGAACTTACATTCATATTTTGTTGAAGTATTATTCAATAAATATACTTATAAAGAGTTTTTGAATTATTGTTATTTATCTCACGTACTCCTTGGCATACCTTCAAGTACCCCCAGGGGTACGCTTACCCCCCTTTGAGAACCACTGATCTAAGCTATGTGTCAGAGGACCTGGCCCCAGGTCACTAAACCCAGCGTACTTCAGCTGTCCATCAGAGGTAGCAGCTTAATCACCTCATCCGTATCCTGCATATTAAAGAATCAATTATTGAAGACAGACTCACTGAATAGACTGGCCGTAAATCAGTGTGTGTCTGTTTTCCAAGAAGGAAGAGGTAAAATCCCGTCTATTTTGAGCCAGTTCCAAGTAACAAGTCATTTATCCACTGTGGTGAATCTTCGAAATAATTTTGATCAGAATGGCTTTCAAGAGCACCCTGTGATTGGTTGCTGTTGGCATTTTCGACCACTTATGTAGTTCGTCTCGGGAGAGCTGGGAGGAAACCAAAGCCCCTGTGGTATTGATTCTTAGACAGCATGTTGTTGATGGGCAATGTAAGGTTGGAGGGTTGAACTGTGGTGGATGAATAGACGGAGTGAAAAGTTGATTGGATTTTGGAGCAGGAAAGGAGACTAGACCTGACCAATCTAAATCTATGAGTGTCAGCAAATGAAGCATACTTGGATGAGAGGCAAAATGTCTCCAAAGACAGACCAAACAGTCCAGGTCCAATCGATTGAATGCCTTGAGAATGCGATGACCTGGATGAATGAGGACGTCCGTAAACGTTAGGACTTGTGTGGAATAGATGAATGAATGGATAGATTGTTGGATGTGGAGAGGTAGCTGGAATGATGAATAAAAAGGATGGATGTTTGGATTTGTACCATGTCCTCAAGGAATTCAAGGGTCAGAGCTTTAATATGTAGGTGTTATTTTGTAAGAACCACCACTGATAAAGGACAATGATGGATCATTGGAATCGATGTTATTCTGGAGTCTTAAAAAGACTACAGTACACCAAATTGAACCAAAACCTGTGTCACAAAACCATGACAAGATCCGACCTTAGTAGCCTCGCCACTCCACAGTGTGGAGCACAGGTGAACACAATCAACCTAACTGCCAGCTCACGCCAGCACCCCAGAACAGATTGTTAGCTCAGAACTTTGTTCAGTGGTTTTGCAGAGCAGGACAGCAAAATCGCATGTAAAATTATTGGACTAAAAACGCAAGGGGGAATAGGAAAAGATCAAAGAGGATCCCCGGGAAGAGCTGGACGAAGTGGCTGGGGAGAGGAGAGTCCGGGCTTTCCTGCTTAGGCTGCTGCCCCCGCGACCCGACCTCGGATAAGCGAAAGAAGATGGATGGATGATTCATCAGTATCGCGGTACTATATAAATACCGGTCTACCCTACAACCCTATAATGTCCAGTAGAACACACTCAAGACTTCTATATTGGGTGAAAAAAAAGTGTAAAACTGACAGTATCAATGTGTTCCCATGTTTAGACTGGTTTAATAACGTTAAAAAAAACATTTAGAACATTTTTCTATGCTCGATAAATACAAACCCCGTTTCCATATGAGTTGGGAAATTGTGTTAGATGTAAATATAAACGGAATACAATGATTTGCAAATCCTTTTCAACCCATATTCAGTTGAATATGCTACAAAGACAACATATTTGATGTTCAAACTGACAAACTTTTTTTTGTTGTTGTTGCGAATAATCATTAACTTTTGAATTTGATGCCAGCAACACGTGACAAAGAAGTTGGGAAAGGTTGCGATAAATACTGATAAAGTTGAGAAATACTCATCAAACTCTTATTTGGAACATCACACGGGTGTGCAGGCTAATTGGGAACAGGTGGGTGCCATGATTGGCTATAAAAGCAGCTTCCATGAAATGCTAAGTAATTCACAAACAAGGATAGGGCGAGGGTCACCAATTTGAAGGCAAATTGTCGAACAATTTTAGAACAACATTTCTCAACGAGCTATTGCAAGGAATTTAGGGATTTTACCATCTACGGTCCGTAAAATCATCGAAAGGTTCAGAGAATGTGGAGAAATCACTGCATGTAAGCGATGATATTACAGACCTTTGATCCCTCAGGCGGTACTGCATCGAAAACAGACATCAGCGTGTAAAGGATATCACCACATGGGCTGAGGAACACGTCTTAAAACCACTGTCAGTAACTACAGTTGGCTGCTACATCTGTAAATGCAAGTTAAAACTCTACTATGCAAAGCAAAACCAATTTATCAACAACACCAAGGAACGCCGCTGGCTTCGCTGGGCCCGAACTCATCTAAGATGGACTGATGCAAAGTGGAGAAGTGTTCTGTGGTCTGACGAGTCCAAAGTTCAAATTATATTTGGAAACTGTGGACGTGGTGTCCTCCGGAACAAAGAGGAAAATAACCATTCGGATTGTTATAGGCGCAAAGTTCAAAAGCCAGCATCTGTGATGGTATGGGGGGTGTATTAGTGCCCAAGGCATGGGTAACTTACACATCTGTGAAGGCACCATTAATGCTGAATCGTCCATACAGGTTTTAGAGCAAGCAACGTTATCATGGACGCCCCTGCTTATTTCAGCAAACAATGCCAAACCACGTGTTACAACAGCGTGGCTTCGTAGTAAAAGAGTGCGGGTACTTTCCCGGCCCGCCTGCAGTTCAGACATGTCTCCCATCGAAAATGTGTGGCGCTTTATGAAGCATAAAATAAGACAACAAGACCCCAGACTGTTGAACAACTTAAGCTGTACATCAAGCAAGAATGGGAAATAAGTCCACTTTCAAAGCTTCAAAAATTAGTTTCCTCAGTTCCCAAACGTTTATTGAGTGTTGTTTAAAGAAAAGGTGATGTAACACAGTGGTGAACATGCCCTTTCCCAACTACTTTGGCACATGTTGCAACCATGAAATTGTAAGTTAATTATTATTTGCAAAAAACAAATACAATTTACGAGTTTGAACATCAAATATCTTGTCTTTGTAGTGCATTCAACTGAATATGGGTTGAAAATGATTTGCAAATCATTGTATTCTGTTTATATTTACATCCAACACAACGGGGTTTGTATATGTCTACCATAGTCAGGCCTGTAACCAATTACCTGCGAGAAAGGAGTGACGACTACACACACACACACACACACTCACAAGCCCAATCAGTTCGACAACTGCTTTGCCAAAAGCAAACTTTAACGGCGTCTAGTCAAGGGATTATTTCTACTCTGCGACAATGGTGTCCGTATAAAGTGACTCCTCTGGGCCGCAGTTAAAGTGATAAATGGAAACGCCGTAATAGCTTTGACCTACTACCACATTCGTCTCACTTTTCACTCGTGTCATTTAGCATCTGGGGCTCCTTGGCCAATTACTACAGGTAGCACGGCATTCCGGGAGAACGGCCGAGGTCCCTGCAAGCCGGGGGCCCGATACCGCGCTGACAGGGCTGAGCAGAAAGCAGCTCGTACATCCCGGCGCTCTTTATCCTCGGAGCTGGCAAACGGTCTGTTCTACATGAGACGACGAGATGAAACAGACGAACCCTCAGAGAAAACAACTTTACTTATTTTTTTTTTTATTGTTTTCATCATCAGAAGCCATCTTTGACTGAGCATATGGAATAGAATATGACTGAACAGGACTTCAGGTGAAAGATGAAACCACCGCCCGCTTTTGTGTGGCGTTCATTTCCTCCGTGCTAGCGGATCCTATAGGGCTCAATATGACGTGATAAGCCAAAGAGATAAAGAACGGGTCTCCCCTCTCTTTTTACAACAGGGGTCGGCAACCCCCAGCTCTTGCCGACCCCCCGGACTCAGGTAGATTTCCAAATGTTAGTGTCTCTAACGGTCCACGGTCACAACCTATTGTGATCGAGGGAGTTGAGGTACAGACCGTGGACTCATTCAAGTACCTCGGGGTTTGGGTGGACAATAAGCTGGACTGGACTGTTAACACGGACCACCAGTACAAGAAAGGACAGAGCAGGCTGTACTTCCTCAGGAGACTGCACTCCTTCAACATTTGTAGAAAACTCCTGTGGATGTACTACCAGTCTGTGGTTGCCAGTGTTCTGTTCTACATGCTAGTGTGCTGGGGGGGCAGTACATCTAAAAAGGACAGCTCCAGACTGGAGAAACCGTTCAGGCGGGCCGGTTCTACAATCAGAATGAAACTGGACTCACTGGTGACGGTGGCAGAGAAGAGGACTGTGGACAAACTAGTGAGCATCCTGGATGATGCCAGTCACCCTCTGCATAGTGTTATCAGTAGCCAGAGGAGCAACAATGGGAATACAAATATAACAGTAAAATAAGAATATAACAAGAGAAAGTAGGCAGTAGTGACAATGTTATGAAAATGTTATTGTTTTGCATCCCCTGTCATCCTAGTACCCCCCGCCCCAGAGAGGAGTTGTACAGTCTAATGGCGTGTGGGACAAAGGAGTTTTTGAGTATATGTGCCACACTGTGAACCCACACCAAACATGAATGACAAACACATTTCAGGAGAACATCCGCACTATAACACAACATAAACAGGACAGAACAAATACCCAGAATACCCGGCTACCACCAACCTAACCCCTCCCACCTCAACCGACGCACAGAGGGGTGGGAGCTGGGGGAGGGGTTGGGTTGGTGGTCGCTGGGTATTTGTTCTGTCGTGTTTATGTTGTGTTATAGTGCGGATGTTTTTCCTGAAATGTGTTTGTCATTCTTGTTTGGTGTGGCGCATATTAGTAAGAGTGCTAAAGTTGTTTAAAAGGCCACCCTCAGTGTGACCTGTATGGCTGTTGAATAAGGATTCTGTCATGCCAAATTTCTTCTTCATCCCAAGTGCAGGACTAATAGACTCAAAAACTCCTTTGTCCCACACGCCATTAGACTGTACAACTCCTCTCTGGGACGGGGGGTACAAGGATGACAGGGGATGCAAAACATTAACAGTGCAATACGTTTTCATAACATGGTCACTACTGCCTACTTTGTCTTGTTATATTCTTATTTTACTGTTATATTGTTATTCCCATTGTTTTTATTCTTTTTGTAATATTTCTCTATTTTGTTTCCTTTTAAACCCCCATTATTTACTTTTTACTTTTTTCTTTAAATTGATCTCAACTCTGTACACTGCTGCTGGAATTTTAATTTTCCTGAAGGAACTCTCCTGAAGGAATCAATAAATTACTATCTATCTATCTATCTATAATTCTCCCGGGTAAACATTTTCAGATTTTCACCCAGACATCTACTTTGAGGGCGTGCCGTGATGACAATGCCTCTAACACATGGGTGTCAAACTCTGGCCCGCGGGCCATTCTTGGCCCGCCGTTTAATTTCACTTGGCCCTTGAGGCAATATCAAATTAACATTAGAGCTGGCCCGCCGGTAACACCACATTCACCGCTAATACTCATACTTGCCAACCCTCCCGATTTTCCTGGGAGACTCCCGAAGTTTAGTGCCCTTCCCGAAAATCTCCCTGGGCAACCATTCTCCCGATTTCCACCCGGACAACAATATTGGGAGCGTGCCTTTAGCGTCTTCTACAACATGCCGTCACGTCTTCTTTTCCTCCATATAAACAGCGTGCTGGCCAAGTCACATAATATATTCGGCTTTTACACACACATACTTGGTCAACAGCCATACAGGTCACACTGAGGGTGGCCGTATAAACAACTTGAACATTGTTACAAATATGCGCCACACTGTGAACCCACAGCAAACAAGAATGACAAAACACATTTCGGGAGAACACCCACACCGTAACACAACATAAACACAACAGAAGAAATACACAGAACCCCTTGCAGCACTAACTGTACCGGAACGCTACAATATACACCCCCCCGCTACGACCAAACCCCGCCCACCTCATTTTTATTTTATTTTCGAATTTATAATCTTGTGGAAAAAGTTAATGTTGATATTTACCTCAGAAAGCTGCAAATAGAAAAGAGGCAATCATTGTTTTAATTCAATTGTATTCAATATACCGCTGATGTTTTTTTGTCTGTTTTTGGAAAGTTGATTTTGCACTACTACGTTATATAAGCTCTGCCTGTTGCATGGGAGGAAGCCCGAGTACCCGGAGGGAACCCACGCAGTCACGGGAGAACATGCAAACTCCACACAGAAAGATCCCAAACCCGGGATTGAACCCAGGATTATTTAGGACCTTTGTATTGTGAGACAGATAGACTAAACCCTGTGCCACCATGCTGCCCTATTTAAGCCTTGCTTGCTCAATATTCATTGCAAAAACTTGTTTGGGTCCCTATTAAAAGGTTAATTTGTTCAACCTCGGCCCGCGGCTTTGTTCAGTTTTAAAATGTTGGCCCACTCTGTATTTGAGTTTGACACCCCTGATCTAACATATTTTCTACATGTCATCGCACCAGGATTTTCACCATGCTATTTGCGTGTCGGCCGGCCGGTCACATTTTGGATGCGACCTCTATCTGAACACACACGCAACTGCAAGGCATACTTGTTCAACAGCCATACAGGTCACACTGAGGGTTGGGATATAAACAACTTTAACACTCTTACTAATATAGATAGACAAATAGATAGACAGATAGATAGATAGATAGTACTTTATTGATTATTTCAGGAGAGTTCCTTCAGGAAAATTAAAATTCCAGCAGCAGTGTAGAGAGTTGAGATCAATTTAAAAAAAAGTAAAAAGTAAATAATGGGGGTTTAAATGGAAACAAAATAGAGAAATATTACAATAAGAATAGAAAATAAAAAGCAACAATGGGAATACAAATATAACAGTAAAATAAGAATACAACAAGAGAAAGTAGGCAGTAGTGACAATGTTATGAAAATGTTATTGTTTTGCATCCCCTGTCATCCTAGTACCCCCCGCCCCAGAGAGGAGTTGTACAGTCTAATGGCGTGTGGGACAAAAGGAGTTTTTGAGTATATGTGCCACACTGTGAACCCACACCAAACATGAATGACAAACACATTTCAGGAGAACATCCGCACTATAACACAACATAAACAGGACAGAAGAAATACCCAGAATACCCGGCTACCACCAACCTAACCCCTCCCACCTCAACCGACGCACGGAGGGGTGGGAGCTGGGGGAGGGGTTGGGTTGGTGGTCGCTGGGTATTTGTTCTGTCGTGTTTATGTTGTGTTATAGTGCGGATGTTTTTCCTGAAATGTGTTTGTCATTCTTGTTTGGTGTGGCGCATATTAGTAAGAGTGCTAAAGTTGTTTAAAAGGCCACCCTCAGTGTGACCTGTATGGCTGTTGAATAAGGATTCTGTCATGCCAAATTTCTTCTTCCTACAACCCCCCCCCCCCCCCCCCCCCCATTTACTTCCGGGGTCATGATTAATACAGACGTTTTGTTAACGCTATATTATAAAAATATAACGCTATATTATAAAAATAAAGACGTTTTGTTAACGCTATATTATAAAAAAATGTATAAAACAATTTACAAACACAAGTTATGGGATGACATCAGCGGAAACGTGACCCCGGAAGTAAATGCCTCATCCCATAGCTTGTGTTTGTAAATTGTTTTTTAATTTTTTTTAATAATATAGCGTTAACAAAAAGTCTTTATTTTTATAATATACCGTTATATTTTTATAATATAGCGTTAACAAAACGTCTGTATTAATCATGACCCCAGAAGTAAATGGGGGGGGAAGGTTTTTGTAGGGGGGAAGAAATTTGGCGTGACAGAATCCTTATTCAACAGCCATACAGGTCACACTGAGGGTGGCCTTTTAAACAACTTTAGCACTCTTACTAATATGCGCTTACGTGTGTCTGCAATAGGCTCGTCAATCAATTCTTTGGGCTGGCAAGCTATATGTACAAGCTGTAGAGGGCGCTAGCGGTCGTGTCATCATTGTACGCCCTTATTATCGTTAAAACACCAGCGTACATTCGAGAGAATAATTACTCTGAAATTCGAGAGAGAGTAATTATTCTCCTTGGGCAAGACACTTTACCCACCTGCTCCCAGTGCCACCCACACTGGTTTAAATGTAACTTAGATATTGGGTGTCACTATGTAAAGCGCTTCGAGTCACTTGAGAAAAGCGCTATATAAATATAATTCACTTCACTTCACTTATGGTGCGGATGTTTTTCCTGAAATGTGTTTGTCATTCTTGTTTGGTGTGGGTTCACAGTGTGGCGCATATGAGTAAGAGTGCTAAAGTTGTTTAAAAGGCCACCCTCAGTGTGACCTGTATTGCTGTTGAATAAGGATGCCTTGTAGTCGCTTACATGTGTCTGCAATAGGCTCGTCAAACAATTCTTTGGGTTGGCAAGCTATATGTACAAGCTGTAGAGGGCGCTAGCGGTCGTGTCATCATTGTACGCCCTTATTATTGTTAATTGGGTGAACACCAGCGTACATTCGAGAGAATAATTACTCTGAAATTCGAGAGCCTCCCGGGAAAATTGGGAAGGTTGGCAGGTGTGACGCTGTCAAGCGGCATTCATATAAAACTCGTGGGCCGCACTAACATTAAATTTTCATATTAAGGTGCGGGCCCCGTGTCTGAGACCCCTGGTTTATACATAGCACAAAGCAAAAAAAAAAAAAACTCTGTATGCAGTATTATTTCATCATGTGGCTCCCATTTTTTTCTTTACTTTGTGAAACGGATCCAAATGGCTCTTTGAGTGGTAAAGGATGCCGACCCCTGTTTTACAATAACATTCAGCAAGAGGAAAAAAAAGGAGAGTCGGCGAAGGTGGAGAGAGGAGCGATGCTCGCATTGTTCCTGCCGTCCTTGAGTTAGGCGCATTTCCAGCCCGACGTCACTGATTACCACATTGAGAACTTGCTGCTGTGTTTAACGCCTCACTCCGACATTTTACACATTCACATGCTAAAAAATAACTATCATCAAACAATAATAGCCATGTCGTTTGATGCTATTAAGATCTATAGTCCGAAATTCCAACAAACCATGTTAATCCGAAAATATTGTCCAGTATTCCATTCTGAGTTAGTATTTATTTATTTTTTTCACTTTGCTCTTGTAGTCGTGTGGTGGGTAATGAGCCAAGAAGACGCCGACCAGGAATCGTCGAACAAAAAAGCTTTATTTGTTTCAGCGAGCCTCAGACTGGAACTGCAGATTCCAGGAGAAATAGTATGGGCCAAAATACTCTTCTTGGAAGACTGTCTTTAAATAGTTTTTACACGAATACAGTAACCGTATTTCCTTGAATTGCCGCCAGGGCGCAAATTAATTTTAAACCTCTTCTCACTCCAACGTTCACCAAAGGCATGCGGTAAAGGCAAGCATGCGCTAATTATTTTAAAACCTTTTCTCACTCCGGCGCTTACCAAAAGCATGCGGTAAATTTAGGCCTGCACTTGTAAATTTGAGTGTGATGTAAGGATACAATAATGAAAAGCACATCTAATAAAAAAAAACTTTGTAATGGTCCTACCTTTACTTATAAATGAAGTCTGTGCGCAGCTCCTTCTGATCAAAAGCGTCGATAACTTGTTTATAGAAGTCTTCCTTATATTTCTTCAGTTTTAAAAGTCTCGATGCAGATCTTGCTTTATTACCTCCAGCTTTGATTGAAAGTCCAGTTTAGAAAACTGTTTTGTTTTAGATATGTAATCCTCCATGTTAAAAGTGCAAGCGAAAGGAAAAAATATACGATCGCTGCTCACTCTTGCTGCTTGTTGTCACTTCTTCTGCAGCCGAGTAGTCGCTAGAAGGATCACTAGCGCCCTCTACCACCAGGAGGCGGGAGTCATTTAATGAATCATATTTGACACACGCAGCTACGGTATATTAATAAAACATAGCTGCTTACTGTTATTTTTTAGCATATTCAATAGCTTGGACCTTAAATCCTACTGAATAGCTCTTAATCTTCTTCCCTTTATGCGATTTCAAATTGTTGAAATCAGCCTCCTCCATTTTGAAAATGATGACAGGTGAAGTGTCGCTCGAAGCTGCAATGCCTCCTCTTAGCGGCACTCGCCTTTTGTTTATTTTTGGTTTAAGCGTTAGATACCTTTTTACCTGCACGATGCCTCCCTCATATTGTGATCACGACAAACCATCTACAAAGCAAATAGCTACCTGCTGCCACCTCCTGATCCGGAAGACTTTTACACGGTTACTCTGCCAAACTCTAGACACCACACCGGATTATAATTACTGGTTTGCAAAACATATTTTTAACCCTATTAGGTGGAATTACATGATCTCCCATTGCACACCAGACTGTATCTCGCGGCACACTAGACAATGTTTGCAAAACTCTGTTCTAACCACAAGGCCACTGAGCAGGTCAGATTCCTACTCTAACTTTTAACCCACTTCTTCCTAACCCCCAGTATCCCTTAAATCCTATATTAAAACTGTGTGCTCTTCAAAAACTCCAATAGTGCTCTAACCCTTGTACAAACATATTTAACATGTGTTTAACACCCCAGCCATTGTCGATTCATTAATACTTATATATGGTACTTTCCTCTTCAACACCCCTCTCATGTTTACTACACCTAATTAGTACCAGTTCTAAAGACTCCTCAACCCTGGCATCCCTCACACGGACCTGATTGCACAAACCACAACAAATGCAGCATGCTGTTTAAGAAGGCCGGATCAGTATCAGGTGAGACTCCTGGCTCCGCCCCCTCATCAGGCCCAGCAAAGTCGACAAACCGAATGGCCAAGAAGACAGTAACAAACACACAAAAAAATACAGAATCAAAAAATCCGAAGCATAAAAAAAATACTCAGATTCTTAAGATTTTCTTAAAAAATGCTGCACAAACAATTTTGTGTCCTTAAACCGTGGTCTTGATATGAATTTTCATCGAAAAATAATGTAATCTGCGGCTTTCATACATTTTATGGGTAAGTATTTATAGAACATTTTATAACGTCATTGAAGTGCAAAGCGAAGTAAATCGCTGTTGAATAAAACTCAAATAAAGTACAAGATAAAGATGCCTAACATGAACATCAGTCATTATACACGCATGAGAATCAGCACCCCCAAGTCCGAGTCCATGGTTCTTGCCCGGAAAAGGCTTGAGTGCCATTTCCGGGTTGGGGAGGAGACCCTGCCCCAAGTGGAGGAGTTCAAGTACCTCGGAGTCTTGTTCACGAGTGAGGGAAGAGTGGTTCGGTGCGGCGTCTTCAGTAATGCGGACGATGTATCGATCCGTAGTGGTGAAAAAGGAGCTGAGCCGGAAGGCAGAGCTCTAAATTTACCGGTCGATCTATGTTCCAATCCTCATCTGCTTTGGGTTATGACTGAAAGGACAAGATCATGGCTACAAGCGGCCGAAATGAGTTTCCTCCTCCGGGAGGAGCTCAAAGTAAAGCCAGATGAGGTGGTTTGGGTATCTGGTCAGGATGCCACCCAGGTGTTTGGGGCACGTCCAACCGGTAGGAGGCCACGGGGAAGACCCAGGACACGTTGGTAAGACTATGTCCCCCTGGCTGGCCTGGGAACACGTCGAGATCCCCCGGGAAGAGCTGGACGAAGTGGCTGGGGAGAGGAGCGTCCGGGCTTTCCTGCTTAGGCTGCTGCCCCCGCGACCCAAGCTCGGATAAGCGGAAGAAGATGGATGGACATTCTGTTATTTCCCTGGTATGTTTATTCGGAAAATCCCGAAAGAGTTAGTGCTGCAAGCGATTCTGGTTATTTGTTCTGTTGTGTTACGGTGCGGATGTTCTCCCGAAATGTGTTTCTCATTCCGTTTTGGTGTTGGTTCAGTGTAGCGCATATTTGTAACAGTGTCTTTACTTTTGTCTCAAAAATGGGTGTACGTTTTATATTAAGGGTACAGATTATCACATAAGGTGACCACGTTGATGCAATAAACCCATATTGCTTAAAAAGTGAAACACTATTGCGTGAAACCGACTTATAAACCATTCCGAAATGGTCTGAGTTGGTAAGAAGCGCCTAACAATCGCTTCATGCACGAGTAAAACAACTTTTGTTGTGATGCCGGGCCACTCGACCGCAACGAGATAAGCGACCCCGCAGGCTCCTCGTGTTGCGTCGCGGCCAAGTCCGACCTTCCGAGCTTTCCTAAAGCTCCACTCGGCCACGTATTAAAGACTTAATGTAACCCGTCCGCCTATTGATTTGTTTCCCATGCAATTCCTGTCCTGCTTTCATGTCATTGTGGTGTGACCGTTTGGAAGATTCCAGATAAAATATTACGGGCGGGTTTTAGCGGATAAGCTTATTATTTCAGGGGATTATGTGGCTGCCGTTGAATTAATATTGTTATTCTTTTTTTTGGGGGTGGGTGGCGCAAACTGGATTATGTGCCTTTGGTCTGTAGAGGCGATATCAAATGGCCATCGCTGATACGCGTCTGCCATGAACCCCCCTTCAACGGCGGATAGGAACCGGGTCTTGCATTGAGCGAAAGATTTCACCAGCTTGTGCTTTGTGTTCATCACTTTGACTGAGCGGTACATTTTTTGGCATCCTGCTTGCAAAAGTGGTCTCTTATCGCAGCTTGCTACGAAAAAACAGAGCCCCCCCACCTTCTCTCGACTGCGGACTGGATACAGAGTCCTGGTCCCACTGCGGAGCTCAGAGCACAGCACGGAAATACAGTGGAACAAAAGGCAGATTAATGGCCTGGATCATCGCAAAAACAGAGATTTATCCACCCACTATGCAACTGTCTCCACCTGGGACGGAACATTTCTCCCAACTTCAGGCCGGGTGTATTGTTCCGGCAACTTGTCATCTCTGACCTTAAATCACTTGCCTGCGTGCCTTTTAAAAAGGTTACTCAGGTACAGTATTCCAGGAGCAGCAAGACCAAGCTGTTCTCACAAATTTATAACAGATTTTTTTAAAGATTGTGGTCTATTCTGGGGTAACAGATGGTGCATTTAACCTCTTATCCTCGTAATAGGACAGACTAGCCTCTTCTATGTAACATAAACAATAAAGATTAACATAACATTCCCAATATTCTAGCCACTTTTGTTCGATAAAGAATTGTGTGTTTTTTCCGTTTGTTTACCAAACCAAAAATCTGCAAACTACGAATGTTTGATGAATTTATCGGCTGGACTAGCCTCTTCTATGAAACATAAACAATAAAGATTAACATAATATTCCCAATATTCTAGCCACTTTTGTTCGATAAACTATTGTGTTTATTTTTTCATTTGTTTACCAAAACAAAAATCTGAAAACTACGAATGTTTGATGAATTAATCGGATAGACAATCCTCTTCTATGAAACATAAACAATAAAGATTAACATAACATTCTCAAAATTCTAGCCACTTTTGTTCGATAAACTATTGTGTGTTTTTTCCGTTTGTTTACCAAACCAAAAATCTGCAAACTACGAATGTTTGATGAATTTATCGGCTGGACTAGCCTCTTCTATGAAACATAAACAATAAAGATTAACATAATATTCTCAATATTCTAGCCACTTTTGTTCGATAAACTTTTGTGTTTATTTTTTTGTTTGTTTACCAAAACAAAAATCTGAAAACTACGAATGTTTGATGAATTAATCGGATAGACAATCCTCTTCTATGAAACATAAACAATAAAGATTAACATAACATTCTCAAAATTCTAGCCACTTTTGTTCGATAAACTATTGTGTGTTTTTTCCGTTTGTTTACCAAACCAAAAATCTGCAAACTACGAATGTTTGATGAATTTATCGGCTGGACTAGCCTCTTCTATGAAAACATAAACAATAAACATTAACATAATATTCCCAATATTCTAGCCACTTCTGTTCGATAAACTATTGCGTGTGTTTTTTCGTTTGTTTACCAAACCAAAAATCTGCAAACTACGAATGTTTGATGAATTTATCGGCTGGACTAGCCTCTTCAATGAAACATAAACAATAAAGATTAACATAATATTCCCAATATTCTAGCCACTTTTGTTCGATAAACTATTGTGGGTTTTTTTTTTTGTTTGTTTACCAAACCAAAAATCTGCAAACCATGAATGTTTGATGAATTTATCGGCTGGACTAGCCTCTTCTATGAAACATAAACAATAAAGATTAACATAATATTCCCAATATTCTAGCCACTTTTGTTCGATAAACTATTGTGTTTATTTTTTTGTTTGTTTACCAAAACAAAAATCTGAAAACTACGAATGTTTGATGAATTTATCGGATGGACAAGCCTCTTCTATGAAACATAAACAATAAAGATTAACATAACATTCTCAAAATTCTAGCCACTTTTGTTCGATAAACTATTGTGTTTTTTTGTGTTTGTTTACCAAACCAAAAATCTGCAAACCACGAATGTTTGATGAATTTATTGGATGGACAAACCTTTTCTATGAAACATAAACAATAAAGATCAACATAACATTCCCAATATTCTAGCCACTTTTGTTCGATAAACTATTGTGTTTTTTTTGTTTGTTTACCCCCCCAAAAAATCTGAAAACTACGAATGTTTGATGAATTTATCGGATGGACAAGCCTCTTCTATGAAACATAAACAATAAAGATCAACATAATATTCTCAATATTCTAGCCACTTTTGTTCGATAAACTATTGTGTTTTTTTTCCGTTTGTTTACCAAACCAAAAATCTGCAAACTACGAATGTTTGATGAATTTATCGGCTGGACTAGCCTCTTCTATGAAACATAAACAATAAAGATTAACATAATATTCCCAATATTTTAGCCACTTTTGTTCGATAAACTATTGTGGGTTTTTTTTGTTAGTTTACCAAACCAAAAATTTGCAAACTACGAATGTTTGATGAATTTATCGGCTGGACTAGCCTCTTCTATGAAAACATAAACAATAAAAATTAACATAATATTCCCAATATTCTAGCCACTTTTGTTCGATAAACTATTGTGGTTTTTTTTGTTTGTTTACCAAAAGAAAAATCTGGAAACTACGAATGTTTGATGAATTTATCGGCTGGACTAGCCTCTTCTATGAAACATAAACAATAAAGATTAACATAACATTCTCAATATTCTAGCCACTTTTGTTCGATAAACTATTGTGGGTTTTTTTTGTTTGTTTACAAAAATAAAAATCTGCAAACTACGAATATTTGATGAATTTATCGGCTGGACTAGCCTCTTCTATGAAAACATAAACAATAAAAATTAACATAATATTCCCAATATTCTAGCCACTTTTGTTCGATAAACTATTGCGTGTGTTTTTTCGTTTATTTACCAAACCAAAAATCTGCGAACTACGAATGTTTGATGAATTAATCGGATAGACAATCCTCTTCTATGAAACATAAACAATAAAGATTAACATAACATTCTCAAAATTCTAGCCACTTTTGTTCGATAAACTATTGTGTGTTTTTTCCGTTTGTTTACCAAACCAAAAATCTGCAAACTACGAATGTTTGATGAATTTATCGGCTGGACTAGCCTCTTCTATGAAAACATAAACAATAAAAATTAACATAATATTCCCAATATTCTAGCCACTTTTGTTCGATAAACTATTGCGTGTGTTTTTTCGTTTGTTTACCAAACCAAAAATCTGCGAACTACGAATGTTTGATGAATTAATCGGATAGACAATCCTCTTCTATGAAACATAAACAATAAAGATTAACATAACATTCTCAAAATTCTAGCCACTTTTGTTCGATAAACTATTGTGTGTTTTTTCCGTTTGTTTACCAAACCAAAAATCTGCAAACTACGAATGTTTGATGAATTTATCGGCTGGACTAGCCTCTTCTATGAAAACATAAACAATAAAAATTAACATAATATTCCCAATATTCTAGCCACTTTTGTTCGATAAACTATTGCGTGTGTTTTTTCGTTTTTTACCAAACCAAAAATCTGCGAACTACGAATGTTTGATGAACTTATCGGCTGGACTAGCCTCTTCTATGAAACATAAACAATAAAGATTAACATAATATTCCCAATATTCAAGCCGCTTTTGGTCGATAAACTATTGTGTTTTTTTTTGTTTGTTTACCAAAACAAAAATCTGCAAACTACGAATGTTTGATGAATTTATCGGCTGGACTAGCCTCTTCTATGAAACATAAACAATAAAGATTATCATAACATTCTCAATATTCTAGCCACTTTTGTTCGATAAACTATTGTGTTTTTTTTTTGTTTGTTTACCAAAACAAAAATCTGAATACTACGAATGTTTGATGAATTTATCGGTTGGACTAGCCTCTTCTATGAAACATAAACAATAAAGATGACATAATATTCCCAATATTCTAGCCACTTTTGTTCGATAAACTATTGTGTTTTTTTGTTTGTTTGTTTACCAAACCAAAAATCTGAAAATTACGAATGTTTGATGAATTTATCGGCTGGACAAGCCTCTTCTATGAAACATAAACAATAAAGATGAACATAATATTTCCAATATTCTAGCCACTTTTGTTCGATAAACTATTGTGTTTATTTTTTTGTTTGTTTACCAAAACAAAAATCTGAAAACTACGAATGTTTGATGAATTTATCGGATGGACAAGCCTCTTCTATGAAACATAAACAATAAAGATTAACATAACATTCTCAAAATTCTAGCCACTTTTGTTCGATAAACTATTGTGTTTTTTTTTGTTTGCTTACCAAACCAAAAATCTGCAAACCACGAATGTTTGATAAATTTATTGGATGGACAAACCTCTTCTATGAAACATAAACAATAAAGATTAACATAATATTCCCAATATTTTAGCCACTTCTGTTCGATAAACTATTGTGGTTTTTTTTTGTTTGTTTACCAAACCAAAAATCTGAAAACTACGAATGTTTGATGAATTTATCGGCTGGACTAGCCTCTTCTATGAAACATAAACAATTAAGATTAACATAATATTCCCAGTATTCTAGCCACTTTTGTTCCATAAACTATTTTTTTTGTTTGCCAGTCAAGTTCATCCACACCAGAATCTGTCATCCATGTCTTTATGGACCTTACTTTGTGCACTGTTGCACAATCATGTTGTCCACAAGGTTGAGAGCATGGAATTGTCCAAAATGTTTTGGTATCCTGGAGCATTCACTGGAACTAAAGGGCCAAGCCCAACCCCTGAAAACCAACCCCACACCATAATTCCTCCTCCACCAAATTTCACACTCAACACAATGTAGTCCGAAATGTACCATTCTCCTGGCAACCTCCAAACCCAGACTGGTCCATCAGATTGTCAGATGGAAAAGCGTGATTCATTACTTCAGAGAACGCGCCTCCACTGCTCTAGAGTCCAGTGGCAACCTGCTTTACACCACTGCATCCCACGCTTTACATTGGTCTTGGCGATTTATGGCTTAGATACAGCTGCACGGCCATGGAAACCCATTCCATGAAGCTCTCTGCGTACTGTACGTGGGCTAATTGGAAGGTCACATGAAGTTTGGAGCTGGCGACCTCTTTGAACTACGCGCTTCAGCACCACTGACCCCTTTCTGTCAGTTTACGTGGCCTACCACTTGGTGGCTGAGTTGCTGTTGTTCCCAAACTCTTCCATTTTCTTATAAGAAAGTTGACTTTGGAATATTTAGGAGCGAGGAAATTTCAAGACTGGATTTGTTGCACGGATGGCAACCTATGACAGTTCCACACTGAGAGCGGCCCATTCTTTCACAAATGTTTGTAGAAACAGTCTCCATGCTTAAGTGCTTGATTTTATACACCGGGGCAAGTGATTAGGACACCTTATCTCATCATTTGGATGGGTGGCCAAATATGTTTGGCTATATAGTGTATGCATTTCTTTCTAGTTTTTAAAACAGAATTCCTGGTTTGATATATTTTGTGTGGATTTATTTTAAGTGCAAACATTGAAGGAAAGGGTTGAATTTTGCACTCACTTTTTTCATGTCACACATTCTATTTTAGGATTGCTTGGACTGTGAAGCCCTGCAATAAAAATCCTGGTTTTGTCAAGCTAATGCAAAGTAATTTAAACAGTGGTCCCCGTGCACGAGACATAGGACATTTCTTCGGTTAATAGTTTGAATCTGCGCGCTCACAAATCGGTGTATGAAACAGCATGGCTGAAGTGACGTCAATGCTTAGAGTTCCTGAGTGACTGTTTATCAAAGATCCTGCAAGTGTTGTCTTGTGTCAAGATCAACAAACTACACACTAATAGTTTCTTGTCTGAGCCGCTGTTTAGAAAATAGAGCTGTACTTCTTCTCAGACTGTCTGTGAAAGTGGTGGCAAGTCCTTTTTAAAAAGGGTTTTTCATATGAGCCACACTCCATTCATTTATTCAAATATGCAAAGCCGAGCTTGTCTACTTACATAATTGGCTAGCCGCATTAAAGTATGTTTCCTGAACAGCAAATGTATAATTGAAGAAGAATAACCTGTATATTTTGACTTTTTGAGTAAGCGCCGTGTCTCAACATAATGCATGATTTGTGTGCTTACGATTCAACCCGATTATTGATTTAAACTGACTCTTCTAAGAAGCTATGGCTATGAAAATTGTAATAAAACTGCCAAGATCCCACATGTAAGCCTCTAGAATCACTTCCTGTCCTGATGTCCTTGTTTTGTCAGTATTTTCCGGTTGGTTAGTTGGTTGAGGTTAATTTCGAGCACGTGTACCAGGGATCCCCAAACTACGGCCCGCTAGCGTCCGAAATCCGGCTCGCGGGAAAAAAAAATAAAATAAAAAATTATATATATTTGCTCTGAAACCGGATTGAAAGGTTTCACATAGATTGTTAGACGCTAAGTGTTCATTTAACTGCTCCGCAACAATTTTTTCAAGGATTTTTGAAATAAAGGGAAGGTGAGACACCGGTCGGTAGTTTACCATGAGGTCAGGATCGAGGTTAGGTCTTTTAAGAAGAGGATGAATAACCGCTTTTTGAATGCTAGGGGAACAGTGCCCGAGGAGAGTGATAAGTTTATAATATTTAGCACTGATGGACCTAATAATACAAAGAGCTCCTTGATCAGTTTCCCAGGAAGAGGGTCAAGTAAGCATGTTGTCTGTTTTATTCCATTTACACGTTGTAACAATTCCTCTAATGTTATTTTCTCAAAACGAGAGAAACTATTTTGGAGGGCAACGAGGATGGTTTGTGCAGCCCTTTGAGACACTAGTGATTTAGGGCTATATAAGTAAACATTGATTGATTGATTGATTGATTGATATATATATATTGTCAGGCTTGGACTTGGTCTTGGGTTGTTTTCCCGAAGTGCGAAGCGAATGGAGTGGAAACGGCGTGAAGGCAGGTACATATTTAATTGATTTACTCATGAACTGAAAACAGGAACAAACAAAAAGCGCTCACAATGGAGGTACAAAACTTGGGCTATGAAACAAAAGACTAGCACAAAGGCTATAAACTATAAACATTAAACAAAACACTTGTGTTATGGCATGAATGACAAAAACTTACGTGGGCAAAATGAAGATCATAGCAAGGCATGAAGCAGATAATCGAGGTCGTGAAGGAGGTGATGTTGCCAGACTGACTACCTGGTAACTGTGGCTTAAATAATGAATATGATAAGTGAAAACAGGTGTGAGACAAGACAGGCGAACTGATTGGTCGTCATGGTAACAAAACAGGGAGTGAAAAAAAAAAAAGGAACTTAGAGTCCAAAGGTCAAAAGCACCTGGTATTCCTAGCCAGTCTCCCATCCAAGTACTAACCAGCCCAGACACTGCTTAGCTTTAAGAACAGATGAGATTGGGGATGTTCAGGGTAGTATGGCCATACAAAACTCATGATCAGACATGACGGATGAAAACTAAATCAGTTGGCATGGTAAAGAGACAAACAAGGAAATGCAAAACAGAACTAAATGTCCAAAAAACTAAACATAGCATGACCAAAACAAAACATGAACTATAGGCGTGACATAAATATATTTAATAAAAATTAAAAAAAATCTGTCCTCTCCTAGATGCTCAGGCCCGTCATTGTCTAAAAATGCATTTTTCCATCGATAACCTGACATCATTGCATTCGGAATATATATATATATATTAGGGCTGTGGGAAAAAAATTGATTCGAATACGTTGTGCGATTCAGAATCGATTCTCTTTTTTCTTTCTTTAAATCGATTTATTTTTTTATTTTTATTTTTCATCAATCCAACAAACCACTACACAGCAATACCGTAACAATGCAATCCAATTCCAAAACCAAGCCTGACCCAGCAACACTCAGAACTGCAATAAACAGAGCAATTGAGAGGAGACACAAACATGACACAGAACAAACCAAAAGTAGTAAAAAAAAAATGAATATTATCAACAGTATCAATATTAGTTATAATTTCACCATAGCAATGAATAAAAATCTCTCATTGACATTATCATTAGACATTCATTGAAAAAAAAAAAAAAAAAGAACAATAGTGTCACAGTGGCTGACACTTGCATCGCATCTCATAAACTTGACAGCACACTGTGTCCAATGTTTTCACAAAGATAAAATAAGTCATATTTTTAGTTCGTTTAAGAGTTAAAACAAATTTACAATTTGCTGAGTTCTGTAGAATTCTGCAAAGTCTGGTTTCTAAAGGAGGCCTTGTAATTATTCCATCTGGCTTTAAATGCCTCCTTTAGAAACCAGACCTTGTGGAATTCTACAGAACTCAGCAAGCACATTTGGAACCTCAAAGACAATAATGTTGAATATTCAATAACATGGCAAATTCTTGCATCCAGCACACCTTATAACAGTGGTAATAAAAGATGCAACCTATGCTTGAAAGAGAAACTGTTTATTATATATCATCCAGACCTGTCATCCCTCAACAAGCGCAGTGAAATCATTTCAACATACCGCCACAGACGGAAACACCTCCTAGGTAACACATGAGCCAATCACCACACCCCTACGCCTGCCTGTACCCACCCACTCTGTGCCCTATATAAACCATTGTATGTGAATGCTTCCATTAAAATCTCCTGATGATTGAGGGAACCCCTCATGAAATATACTATGATGATTAACCTGTAGAGATGAAGTAGTCATGTGTTTTTTCCCACACATACATACATACATACATACATATATATATATATATATATATATATATATATATATATATATATATATATATATATACATACATACATACATACATACATACATATATATATATATATATATATATATACACATACATATATATATGCATATATATACACACACAATACATACATATATATGTATATATATATATATATATACATACATACATACATATATATATATATATATATATATATATATATGTATGTATATATATATATATATATATATATATATGTATGTATGTGTGTGTATATATGTATGTATATATATATATATATATATATATATATATATATATATATATATATATGTATGTATATACAAGTTTATATATATATAAACTTGTGCAGGGTGTACGCCGCCTTCCGCCCGATTGTAGCTGAGAGAGCCAATAGCGCCCCCCGCGACCCCAAATTGAATAAGCGGTAGAAAATGGATGGATATATATATATATATATATATATATATATATATACAGTATATATATATATATATATATATGTATATATATATACACACACATACTCACATTTATGCTCAATGGGTTTGGAAGTTTTGTTTATATAACTTTATCAAAGAAAAACTTATTTTTTCATTGACAAGATAGCACCACTGACTCACTCCTACACACACACACACACACACACACACACGTATATATTACTGTATATATATATAAATGTATATATATATAATCAATCAATCAATGGCATCAGCGCCCTCCGCGACCCCAAATTGAATAAGTGGTAGAAAATGGATGGATGGAGATATATATATATATATTTTAATATATATACATATATACATACATATATATATATATATATACATATATATACATATACATATATATACATATATATATATATACATACATATATATATATACATACATATACATACATATATATATACATACATATATATATATACATACATATATATATATACATACATATATACACATATATATACATACATATATACATATATATATATATATATATATATATATATGTCTATCTGTGTTGGCCCTGCGAAGAGATGGCGACTTGTCCAGGGTGTACACCGCCTTCCGCCCGATTGTAGCTGATATAGGCTCCAGCGCCCCCCGCGACTCCAAAGGGAATAAGCGGTAGAAAATTGGATGGATGGATGGATGGATGGACATACATAAAACAACCGTCAGTCAGACATCTCCCTGTAAAAGTTCATGTAAGCCTCAATGTAGGTGTTAATACTGCAGATCGCCCGACAGATAAATTGCCGGAACTGGACTAAACCGACACGCATCGGGGTTGTAGAATTAGTGCTATGGATTTGATCAGGCTTAAAAAAAACAAAACAGCTGCATAATGCTGCTTTTATCGCTGGTATTGGAAACACCTAATTTAGAAAGCAAAACGGAGGGCGGCTGCATAAATACAACCTTCCATCATTCAGGTTCTAAAACATACTGTTTCGAAAGACCCAATCTTGTTTATACAGTTCTGCACATGCATACTTGCAAAAAGCTCGGTTTGGTTTGGCATGAGACCAAGATGATGTCATCACTTGGCGCCCTCACCATGAGCCCAAAAATGTCATTATGCTTAACCCTCCCATTGGTCTGCCGCATTGCAGGAGGGTGGAAATATGAGCCTGTCAAAATGACCTTTCACCATCACTCACAGGGACCGCTCTAATTGGCACTTTTTATTCTTATCAGCCGAGGCACGAAACATATTCTCCTGTGCAACGCAGTTATCTAAAAAATATAGAACAATAATGCGGAATGGTAAATCGCATTGTTAAGACGAAATGATATAGTTGCTTTGTTCCTTATCGATCCGGCTGAGTTTTTCCAGTGTTTTTTTTTTTTTTCTTCAACATTGTCCCGTGAAACAACACAAGATCAATACGGCAGGAAAATAAAGGGTATGCTTCATGAATATAACATGTCGTGTTATTAACGATCTGATCAGGCAACACAAGATTACAACGGGTCATACGCTGCACACAAAAAAAAAAACAACAGAAACTTTACCTCTAATGGTCAATCAATACAGACATATTATCCCCAGAGATGCAGCTGGGAGAAGTGAGGATGACACCGGAGATTGTGGATCATTTATTTAACACTTTTAGCATCCGCCGCCCATGTCACCCGTGACACAAGATGAACTTTACACCGCCTCACAAGTGGGCTTAAACCAACATTTTTTTTATTTTATTTATCAATCGTCATCACAGGAAGCTGTAATATATATTGCGATGTAGATTTGTATTCCTTATCGCCTTACCTTAGTGAAGTAGTAAAGATAGGAAAAAGCTGAAACAAGGAGCCAGGGGAGAGTAAACTACAAATAGCTAACAGGAAGAGCTTACCGCTACGACGACAGCGACAAGGACAAGTAGTAGCACGATAGGTAGTAGCTGTAACGATATCGACAATGACAGGTAGTGGTGACAATGACACGACAGTACTCCGACACCGAGTGGAGACAAAGCAGGTATAAATAGTACCTGGCTGATTGACACCAGGTGTGGCCAGGTGCCAATCAGCCACAGCTGAGGGGACACAGCACTCAGGGAGACAAACAGGAAACAGAACCTGAGATTGAAATTAAAATATATCAATCAATCAATCAATCAATCAATCAATCAAAAAACAAGAGCGCTGACCGGAAATACAACCAACAACAGAGGAAAAACTAAAACACAACCAAACTGTCAGGGGCAAGCCTGACACACATAATACACAAGACCCCTTAGTTTGATATTCCCAGGAGGATTGGATCACTTCTGGCAAGACTTCGGAATGCAAAAGTGATAGCCCTATCCTTGAGAAAAGACTACCTGTTTGGCTCAAAGCTAATGTGTGAATTACGACCTGAAGTAGTTGTTTTCCAGACACTTACCCATAGGGCTGGGCGATATGGCCTTTTTGAAATATCTTGATATTTTTAGGCCAAGTCATGATACACGGTATATATCTCCATATTTTGCCTTAGCATTGAATGAACACTTGATGAATATAATCACACCAGCATGATGATTCTATGTGTCCATATTAAAACATTCTTGTTCATACTTTAAATAATATATGCAAATTGTAAACTTTCATGCAGAGAGGGAAATCACAACTAAGTCAATTGACCAAAACTCAGTTTTATAAACAGTTATTAAGCAGTGGCACAAACATTCATGTCATTTCAAAACAGAAAGTGCAGGATTGTCAGAGACATTTCAAAACAAGCTACGTGTGCACTTTTGTGCATGATGTCACTAAGATGACATATATAACAATGCTAAATTAAAGTGCACTTTTTGTACAGAACGCCACTACAATAGTTAAAAACAAATAAATCGCACTTTTGTGCATGATGTCACACAAGATATTTCAATAACTGTCAAATAAAAATGAGCTGCATAATAGGAAATCAAATAGTGTATGTCCTTCGCTATGTGGTAGGTTCCTACAGATGTTATCTCCTTCTGTTGTTGACTTTTTTTAACATGTTGTTGATGTTTCAAGCACTCTTCACTCTCTAGCAGGTGACTTTTCAAATGATTCTACGTATTAGCAGTAATGCTACATTTTGTAGCAACGCTTTTGCCCCACACGTGACAAATTACGGTTGTCTGTTCGACATATTCCCGCTTGAAGCCAAACCACCGTCAGACGATGGACCCCCTGCTGTTTTTCTAGGGAATTAATTCTTCCTTTATTTGTTACCAGATCCGCACCTTCTTTCTCTCGTATTACCACTCGCGCCACAGCTAACCCATGCCGCTAACTCTCTGCTTATACTTATGTGACGTATGTAAGAAGGTGCGCTTGTTTAATGTCTCTGTGAGAAGGCGAGACATCAAAGAGTGAGAGGAACTTGTAGTGTAATGCCCGCAGCTAAAAGCAACTGCGTGAGAACGTATACTCGAATATCACGATATAGTCATTTTCTGTATCACACTGAGACAAACCTGTGATACATCGAGTATATCGATATATCCCCCAGCCCCTCTTAAACGTGAACATCTCCTTTTATGTTCAGGATGTACACAGATAGGAGGTAGGAACACAAAACCGTTGGTTTGGCTTCTCGAGTGGCGAGCCCTCCATATTCGACCTGACCTCTTCCAAGGAGCTGCAGTCCTGTGTAATGACGCTCGCTAGTAATAAAGCAACTTTTGATTCAGTAAAGTGTCCCCGACGTATCTTTTGATTTAGCCGCACCGCCGTGACATCCTTCTGTCCGGACGAGGATGATAAGACCAGAAATTACACTTCACGAGCTATGGTAGGTCAAATATTTGACCAAGGTATATTCCCATTCTAATTACAAGTTTTTATTCACAGTACCGTATTTTTCGGACTATAAGTCACAGTTTTTTTCATAGCGACATATACTCCGGAGCGACTTATGTGTGAAATTATTAACACATTACCGTAAAATATCAAATAATATTATTTATCTCATTTGCGGAAGAGACAAAGAAAATGTCAGCAATCGTCACACACACGTCAACCAATAAGAATTCGGCGGGGCAGGGTCATGGCAGAAGTGCATTGTGGGTCATGGAATGCTAACTGCTATATGCTACTGCCGTTGCTATTAAAATGGATCATTTCATCGTTGGCGGTAACTTATAGAAACTGAGAAGGGCTGAACAAAAATTGGACCGAAAAGGAAATCATGTACTGCAAGATTACAAGCTGGACGTAGTGAAATATGCAGCAGAAAACGACAAGAGGAAGCGGCGCATACCTTTGGAGTTGGCAGAGTTGTTTAGAAGCGACATCGAGAAAGAAAATTTCATGGGATTTAGCGATTAGGAGTGACAGATTGTTTGGTAAACGTATAGCATGTTCTATATGTTATAGTTATTTGAATGACTCTTACCATAATATGTTAGGTTAACATACCAGGCACCTTCTCAGTTGGTTATTTATGTGTCTTATAACGTAGACTTATTCAGCTTGTTCACTATTCTTTATTTATTTTAAATTGCCTTTCAAATGTCTATTCTTGGTGTTGGATTTTATCAAATAAATTTCCCCGAAAAATGCGACTTATACTCCAATGCGACGTATGTATGTTTTTTTCCTTCTTTATTATGCATTTTCGGCCGGTGCGACGTATACTCCCGAGCGATTTATAATCCGAAACAAGCAAGTCCGGTTACTTTTAGACCTCCACCCCAGATCACACCTCACTCCAACCCACTTCTCCAAAGTGGGCTGGCTTAGGGTGGAGGACAGAGTAGAACAACTTGCACTGAGCCTAGTCTATAAAATCCGCTACACCTCCCTGATACCGAAGTACATGTCAAACTACTTCCTTAACGTAAATGACCACCATAACCACAACACCAGGGGGAGCTCCACAAACCACGTTAAACCCAGATTCCGATCTAACAAAGTTCTTAACTCATTCTCTTTCTATGCCACATCAATGTGGAATGCACTCCCAACAGGTATAAAAGTAAGTGCATCTCTATATTCCTTCAAAACCGCTCTAAAACACACCTCCAGGCAACTTCGACCCTTTACTAATACCCTCCTCCATTCACATCCAATCTCCCCGGATTATAAATAACCTAATGTAAATAATCAAATGTACTTCTAATGTATATACTTGTTCTTATGCTATCTGAACTCACTATGTTCTCTGCTGGCTGTACATATCCTACTAAGTAAGACCTACACTATTTCAATGTCCATTTCTTCAATTGTTGATGACTAAAGTACTGATATCAACCAAAGCTCCTCATCCCAACCCCCCGGATTGTAAATAATGTAAATAATTCAATGTACATACTATGATGATTAACCTGTGTCATGACTTTATTATGCTGATAGTATATATTTGTACCATGAATTGATTAACGTGGACCCCGACTTAAACAAGTTGAAAAACCTATTCGGGTGTTACCATTTAGTGGTCAATTGTACGGAATATGTACTGAACTGTGCAATCTACTAATAAAAGTATCAATCAATCAATCAAAAACGCTATATACTATTTTGATTTCAGGTGCTATTGTCCAAAATGGTTTGCTGTCTGCTTCTATCACTGATGAAAGCACAGATGGACACGGGAACGTTCTTTAGTCCAGATGGCTCAGTCAGTAGCCAGTACGCTTCATTCAGTCTATCACATCCATCAGCACAAAACCACATATCAGACTCTTAATTTGGTGTAAATTGGATTAGTTTGCATGTATCTAGCTTTTGACGCTAGTGTGACTCTAATCGGGACAAAGGGGTTTCTATGAAATAAGTCTCGAGCAGCTTGTAAAAAGCCCGGCAGCTGCAGAGCATGTCAGGGGGTTCTGACAGGTTCATGCCAAATCCCCTCTCACACAGCTCTTACAGTCTGGAGTGCGGCCAGACTCCGAAACCTCCCCTATTGCCTCCTGTGCTGCTTTGGACATTTGGCAAGCCGCTGAGAATGACTGAGGAGAGAGAGAGAGAGATAGAGAAAACAAAGGGTGGCCTTAATTAGCAGGTAAAGATGTAGGCTACTTTACTGCTCGAAGCTCTTCAGCGTTTTTAGCCGTTTATCAGTTCATCTCAGAGGTAGGCGAGCTGCACCTTGGTCACCTCCTAAAGGAGCTCCGGTGTGCAGCTTTGGATCTTAACCTGATAACGTGGACCATTTATCTACTTTATGCCGTGCTGCTTTAGGGACAGTCCTGCTGTTATAAGCTGTGTATCAGTAAATAAAGTGTGCGGCTGGATTACAGCAGCAAGACTGACAGGTCAACAGCAGCCAAAGCAAACGATTCTAGGACTGACTTAAAGGCCTACTGAAGCCCACTACTACCAACCACGCAGTCTGATAGTTTATATATCAATTCTCTGCTTTTTGCAGATGATGTAGTCCTGATGGCTTCATCTGACCGGGATCTTCAGCTCTCGCTGGATCGGTTCGTAGCCGAGTGTGAAGCGACCGGAATGAGAATCAGCACCTCCAAGTCCGAGTCCATGGTTCTCGCCCGGAAAAGGGTGGAGTGCCATCTCCGGGTTGGGGAGGAGACCCTGCCCCAAGTGGAGGAGTTCAAGTACCTAGGAGTCTTGTTCACGAGTGAGGGAAGAGTGGATCGTGAGATCGACAGGCGGATCGGTGCGGCGTCTTCAGTAATGCGGACGTTGTACCGATCCGTTGTGGTGAAGAAGGAGCTGAGCCGGAAGGCAAAGCTCTCAATTTACCGGTCGATCTACGTTCCCATCCTCACCTATGGTCATGAGCTTTGGGTCATGACCGAAAGGATAAGATCACGGGTACAAGCGGCCAAAATGAGTTTCCTCCGCCGGGTGGCGGGGCTCTCCCTTAGAGATAGGGTGAGAAGCTCTGCCATCCGGGAGGAACTCAAAGTAAAGCCGCTGCTCCTTCACATCGAGAGGAGCCAGATGAGGTGGTTCGGGCATCTGGTCAGGATGCCACCCGAACGCCTCCCTAGGGAGGTGTTTAGGGCACGTCCAACCGGTAGGAGGCCACGGGGAAGACCCAGGACACGTTGGGAAGACTATGTCTCCCGGCTGGCCTGGGAACGCCTCGGGATCCCCCGGGAAGAGCTAGACGAAGTGGCTGGGGAGAGGGAAGTCTGGGTTTCCCTGCTTAGGCTGTTGCCCCCGCGACCCGACCTCGGATAAGCGGAGGATGATGGATGATGAAATATTAACATTGCAACAATACGGCCTTTTTAGTTTACTAAATTGCAATTTTAAATTTCCCACGAGTTTCTTGTTGAAAACGTTGTGGAATGATGACGCGTACACGTGACGTCACGGACTGTCAGGAAATATTAGCGCTACACCACTAAAAGTAGTCTGCTTTAATCGCATAATTACACAGTATTTTGGACATCTGTGTTGCGGAATCTTTTGCAATTTGTTCATTTAATAATGGAGACTATAAAGAACAATGCTGTTGGTGGAAAGCGGTGGATTGCAGCTGCTTTTAGCAACCAAAACACAGCCGGTGTTTCTTTGTTTGTGGTAAAGCAGAGCGGTCAAGTTTTCTCTACGTTAACCAGCATGTTTTTGGATGGGGAAATTGTGATCTCTATCTTACCGGAGACATCAGTGGATTATTCGTCGTCCTGCAGCAGCTGTCAAAAAAAGGCAGCTGTGAGCTTGGCTCCTCGGCTTCTCTCTGAGACACTGCGTGTTCACCACAGCCATCTGACCTCAAGGTATGTCTTTACAATCTTTAAAATCTTTCTAAAACAGTATTAAAACAATAAGCAGATAAGGGATATTCCAGAATAATCCTAGTAAATGTGTCTAATTACATCTGAAACGCTCACACTGCCGCCGCCCAGAGCTGTCGCTTTTTTTTCTTTTTTCTAGTCCTTCACTATCAATATCCTAATTCACAAATCTTTCATCCTCGCTCAAATTAATGGGGAAATTGTCGCTTTCTCGGTCAGAATTGCTCTTACTGCTGGTGGCTCCCATTATAAACAATTTTAATATGTGTGGAGCCCTAGAACTCGTGACATCACACGCACATACTTCCGGTAAAGGCAGGGCTTTTCTATTAGCGACCAAAAGTTGCGAACTTTATCGTCGATATTCTCTACTAAATCCTTTCAGCAAAAATATGGCAATATCACGAAATGATCAAGTATGACACAAATAATGGACCTGCTTTTCCCGTTTGAATAAGAAAATCTCATTTCAGTAGGCCTTTAAACATTGGGAATGTTTGTCGCTGCAACTGTTGTCCAAAGACGATCATGTACTTTGTGAACGGAGAGCCGGAATATTGTAGGTTTTCTGCAGGATTCTCTGATGGCCGAAAGAGAAAACCAAAATACATAAACAACATAAAACCCATGTGTTGGAATAATTCCATCTAAATTATCACAAAAACATTGTGTTAATATGAGTTCCCAGCGAGAAGACCAAGACTTTGAACCTACCAAGAGTAAGGCTCGAAAAACTCCACGGTGTAAGGGGGAAGCAACATGAAGGTGTTCCCGTTTCTTTGATGTATGGTAATTCACAGGAAGATATTGTCTGACCCAAGAACTACAAAAGCGAAGAGGAAACAGGATCAGACTCCCCTCCAGGCGACATCTTTTTGCACTGTTTTACGAACCTCTCTTTGAAGTCTTTTAAGAACCTCTTCTTTGAACTGTTTTACAACCTTCTCTGTGAACTGTATACGACCCTCGTCCCTTAGAAACAGCTGTTGACATGTGGTCAGAGAAAGTCCAAATAAAGGGGGAGAAATACAATCTTTCGCCAGAGCGTGGGTGACACTAAGAGGTTAGAGCAGGAATATTGTAGGTTTTCTGCTGGATTCTCTTAGTTGAATGAAATGCGGGCAATGAGTTATAGCCCGGTATGATGGCCGACAGAGAAAACCAAAATACATAAACAACATAAAACCCATGTGTTAGAATAATTATATCTAAATTATCACAAAAACTTTGTGTTGAAATGAGTTCCCAGCTAGAAGACTAAGAGCTGTCTTTGAACCTACCAAGAGTAAGGCTCGTAGAACTTCACTGTTTAAGGGAGAAACAACATGAAGGTGTTCCTGTTTCTTTCATGTATGGTAATGAACAGAAAGATATTGTCTGACCCAAGAACTACAAAAGCGAAGAGGAAACAGGATCAGACTCCCCTCCAGGCGACCTCTCTTTGAACTTTTTTACAAACCTCTTCTTTGAACTGTATACGACCCTCGTCCCTTAGAAACAGCTGTGGACATGTGGTCAGAAAAAGTCCAAATAAACGGGGAGAACTACAATCTTTCGCCAGAGCGTGGGTGACACCATAAGAGGTTACAGGTCGACACGTTTCTCCTCAAATTGAGCAAAATTGAATTCACCCTCTGTTTGATTCTTTGCTTCTTGTCCTGTTTTTAATAGATGTCTGCCGATGTTTGAACCTGACACCATGCAACCTGTTCCATGTTACCAGATCCTTCTGGTCCCTCAATCTCACTGTCCTCTCGTCTAGTGTGTCCACCATATGGGGCCAGAGGCTTCACTTAGCCCATCATCTTTGGAAATCACTACACCCAGACCTCCGCCATACGGTCTTCTTCACCTTCTTCAAATATTGACCCAAAACACTTATTCTAGACTGCCTATTCACTTCTGTTTTATTTACCCATTGTTTTTTTTTAATTGACATTACACTTTTATACTTTATACCCAAACATCCTTTCTATTGATGGAATACTAAGAGTGCCAACAATGCAGATGTAAACACATATAAAAGATGCAATGGTAGCCATCTCCCCAGTGCCATCACCTGACATGTAGGCCGGTATCATCAATGACTGTGGACATGTTCATGTTTTCTTCAGGCAGTCGTCTTCATAAATCTCATTGGAACGTCACCAAACAAAGGTTTCAGCATCATCACCTTGCCCAATGCTGATTTATAATTCATCACTGAATACGACTTCCATTCGGTCATCCATAGTCCACGATTGATTCTCCTTAGCCCATTGGAACCTTGTTTTTCCTGTTCAGTTGTTAATGATGACTTTTGTTTATCTTTTCTGTATTTAAAATCCCATTTACTTCAGGTGGTTTCTTACAGTTTGATGACAGATAGTGACTCCAGTTTCCCATTTTCTGTTTTTCAAAACAAAGTGTGAAGTGTTTGCCTTGAGTCTTTGATGTTTTCCTAGGTCTACCAGTATGTTTTCCTTTTACAACCTTGCCATGTTCTTTGTACCTGGTCCATATTTTGGACGCGGCTGACTTTGAACAATCAACATTTTTTGCAACATTGCGTGATGATTTACCTTTTTGAAAAATTGTGTTAATCCTCTCCTTTGTTCCAAGTGATATCTAACATGTTAGAGCCATGATTCATGTCAATCCACCTGGTGCAACAGCTCTACATTGTGGAAACCTTCCTTCCTAACCAGGGTCTAATGAATAGATTGAATCTTGTGCTGGTGTTAGAATTGGAAATATAACATTTCATCACTGAATATGACTTCTATTCCGTCATCCATAGTCCACGATTGATTCTCCTTAGCCCATTGGAACCTTGTTTTTCCTGTTCAGTTGTTAATGATGTCTTTTGTTTATCTTTTCTGTATTTAAAATCTTATTTCCTTCAGGTGGTTTCTTACAGTTTGATGACAGATAGTGAGTCCAGTTTCCCATTTTCTGTTTTCCAAAACAAATTGTGTGAAGTGTTTGCCTTGAGTCTTTGATGTTTTCCTTGGTCTACCAGTATGTTTTCCTTTTACAACCTTGCCATGTTCTTTGTACCTGGTCCATATTTTGGACACGGCTGACTTTGAATAATCAAAATTTTTTGCAACATTGCGTGATGATTTACCTTCTTGAAAAAGTGTGTTAATCCTCTCCTTTGTTCCAAGTGATATCTAACATGTTAGAGCCATGATTCATGCCAATCCACCTGGTGCAACAGCTCTACATTGTGGAAACCTTCCTTCCTAACCGGGGTCTAATGAATAGATTGAATCTTGTGCTGGTGTTAGAATTGGAAATATAACATTTCATCACTGAATATGACTTCTATTCCGTCATCCATAGTCCACGATTGATTCTCCTTAGCCCATTGGAACCTTGTTTTTCCTGTTCAGTTTTTAATGATCTCTTTTGTTTATTTTTTCTGTATTTAAAATCCTATTTCTTTCAGGCGGTTTCTTACAGTTCGGTGACAGATAGTGACTCCAGTTTCCCATTTTCGGTTTTCAAAACCAATTGTGAAGTGTTTGGCTTGAGTCTTTGATGTTTTCCTTGGTCTACCAGTATGTTTTCCTTTTACAACCTTGCCATGTTTGTACCGGGTCCATATTTTGGACGCGGCTGACTTTGAACAATCAACATTTTTTGCAACATTGCGTGATGATTTACCTTCTTGAAAAAAATGTGTTAATCCTCTCCTTTGTTCCAAGTGATATCTAACATGTTAGAGCCATGATTCATGTCAATCCACCTGGTGCAACAGCTCTACATTGTGGAAACCTTTCTTCTTAACCGGGGTCTAATGAACAGATTGAATCTTGTGCTGGTGTTAGAATTGGAAATATAATATTGCAGTAAAATTAATTATTCTTTTTAGGGTATGGACATGTACATATGGGTTCTTTTCACCGTGTTGGAAATTCTTGTCAGTTCTGGAAATAATTTAGTGGTCCTCGTCTGATCTATTTGTATTGAAAATAAGTTTGCCTAAAGAAATGGGATTGCCTTGCTCCAGTGTCTCTCACAATAATAGAGGAGGGAAGAAAACTTGGATTACCTTAGGGCTGGGCGATATGGCCTTTTATTAATATCTCAATATTTTTGGGCCATGTCACGATATACGATATATATCGCGATATTTTGCCTTTGCCTTGAATGAACACTTGATGCATATAATCACAGCATTATGATGATTCTATGTGTCTACATAAAACATTATTGTTCATACTGCATTAATACATGCTTATTTTAAACTTTCATGCAGAGAGGGAAATCACAACTAAGACAATTTAGCAAATCCGTATTTATTAAACGGTTATTAAGCAGTGGCACAAACATTCATGTCATTTCCAAAACAGAAAGTGCAAGATTGTCAGAGACATTTTAAAAGAAGCTATTAGTGCACTTTTGTGCATGATGTCACTAAGATGACATATCAAAACAACAGTAAATCAAAGTGCACTTTTTGTACAGAACGCCACTACAATAGTTAAAAACAAATAAAGTGCACTTTTGTGCATGATGTCACACAATAAGTGAAGTGAAGTGAATTATATTTATATAGCGCTTTTTCTCTAGTGACTCAAAGCGCTTTACATGGTGAAACCCAATGCACTGGGAGCAGGTGGGTAAAGTGTCTTGCCCAAGGACACAACGGCAGTGACTAGGATGGCGGAAACGGGGATCGAACCTGCAACCCTCCAGTTGCTGGCACGGCCGCTCTACAAACCGAGCTATACCGGTTGGAGGGAACATTGCATAGTAGTGCCAAAAATTGGTACCGTTGAGTACCAGTATCGATTTCAAGGTAATGGGTATTGGTACCGTATCGATTGAAATATGAAAGGTAACCATGTCTCGTCCTGGCTGCTCAGTATACTACAGCTAGCTAAGCGGCAATACGTCAACAAACATAACTATAAAACAAGGCCTATTTTAAGTCCTAAATCTCTGACCAGGCTGTTCACCACATTATGTCCAATGTTTTTTTGTTTTTTTTTGAGTGTCGAATAAAAATGAGCTGCATAATAGGAAATGAGATAGTGTATGTACTTTGCTATGTGGTAGGTTCCTGCAGACATTATTTCCTTCTGTTGTTGATTAATTTTTCATACGGTGTTGATCTGGAAATGGTTTCTTCGGCATTTTGTGGGTGTGGCACCGAACGGAGATGTTGACATGCGGAGTTTCAAACACCTCTAACGGGTGACTTTTCAAATTAGCAGTGGCGCTACTTTTTGTAGCAACGCTTTCGCCGCATAATAGTTCAACATCTTCCCGCTTGAAGCCAAACCACCGCCCCGTGCTCCATCCATCCATTTTCTACCGCTTATTTCCTTTCGGGGTCGCGGGGGGCGCTGGCGCGGAAGTGCTGTTTTTCTTAAAAATTAATTCGTCCTCCATTTGTTACCAGATTCGCATCTTCTCTGTCTCGTATTACCACTCGCAACGCACCTTTAGCATCACAGCTAATGTGACCCATTTCGCTACCTCTCAGTGACGTTGCACGCGTGACGTATGTAAGAAGGCACGCTTTTATAAGTCTCTGTGAGAAGCAGAGACAAGAAAGTGTGGGAAACATGCAGTGTAATGCTCGCAGTTAAAAGCAACTGTGTGAGAACATATACTCGTATATCACGATAGTCATTTTCTATATCGCACAGAGATAAACCCGCAATATATCGAGTATATCGATATATCGCCGAGCCCTAGATTACCTTTCACCGCTTTCCCGCTCGGAGGAAGGGAGAAGGTAGCCTAATATGTGGGGCGGTATAGCTCGGTTGGTAGAGCAGCCGTGCCAGCAACTTGAGGGTTGCAGGTTCGATTCCCGCTTCCGCCATCCTAGTCACTGCCGTTGTGTCCTTGGGCAAGACACTTTACCCACCTGCTCCCAGTGCCACCCACACTGGTTTAAATGTAACTTAGATATTGGGTTTCACTATGTAAAGCGCTTTGAGTCACTAGAGAAAAGCGCTATATAAATATAATTCACAATTCACTTCACTTATATCGGATCAGACAAAGGAATGGCGTATGGCTTGGTTCGTCGGACAACTACAACAATTGATAATTTTTCTTCAAGAATGAGAGTGTACTCCCGGCATTTCCACTCTAGTAAGTTGAACAGCATTTTAGTCTTTTGTTTTACCCACAAGCTATAAAAAAGAACCGGGTTTGACCCTCTGATTTCTGCGATTAACATGTAAGTACTTTGATGGTGTCTGAACGATTCGTCATTTAAAGTTTACGATAAAATCATATTCATCGGAAAAAATATGACGTGCAACAGCTAGTCTGCGAAGTGTAAGTTCAAGTACCTGTGAGAAAACAACAGTTTTTTCGTTTTCTGCCTTGAAAATTTCACCCACTCGTTCGAAGATGAGCTTTGAGAGACTTGTAATGTTTAAATTGATCACAGGTGTAGGCTCTCTCGGGCTAAGTGGGGGGGGGGGGGGATCATCTAAATCAGGGGTGCCCATTACGTCGATCGCGAGCTACCAGTCGACCGCGGGGGATGTGTCAGTCGATCTCGAGCCAGGCTTTTAAAAAAAAAGAGACCTAAAAATTAGTGATCATCAATCTTCACCAAGACGTCACTTAAATGACATTCACGGTACCGGAGGGTCTTGTGAGATGACGCTGGCTGCTGCAAGATCATTATTATGAAAATATGACCGAGAGGAAGGCGAGAAACACTTTTTATTTCAACACACTCTCGCGCCGTACCTTCCGTCAAAACTCTAAAGGCCGACTGCACATTTCCTATCTTCACAATAAAAGCCCTGCTTCATGCTGCCTGCGCTAACTAAATACAGAGTCTCGGAAAACTGGCGTGCACAAGCGATCCCTCAGAAAGCTGGCGTGCACATCATTTGTGCACGCCAGCTTTCCGACACTCTTATTTTGTTAGCGCAGGCAGCATGAAGCAGGGCTTTTATTGTGAAGATAGGAAATGTGCAGTCGGCCTTTAGAGTTTTGACGGAAGGGACGGCGCGAAAGTCTGTTGAAATAAAAAGTGTTTCTCGCCTTCCTCTCTGTCATTTTTTCATAATAATGAACTGGCAGCAGCCAGCGTCATCTCACAAGACCCTCGGGTGCCGTGAATGTCAATCAAGCAAGCTACGGAATTTGCCGCCAATGTTTTTCTTGTAAAGTGTATGGAAGCTGGATGAATTAGATGCCAAAAAACAACCACTTTCATGTAGTATTGTACGGAAAGGACAACTTTTTTTCTCCTCCATTTGAAAATGTGGACGTTATCATCATTACTGTCTGATTCCAATCAATGCAAGTCATCAGAATCAGGTAATACACCAACTTATATTCTTGTCTTTGTGAAAGAAAGACATCTATATGTGTTACACATGCTTGTATTATCATTAAACACATTTAACTTGTTTACTAAAATGTCTCTTTCATAAATAAATCAATTTAAATGATATATATAAATGAGGTAGATCCCCTCGAGTTGGTCAATTGAAAAGTAGCTCGCCTGCAGAAAAAGTGTGGGCACCCCTGATCTAAATCATGGGTGTCAAACTCTGGCCCTTGTGGCAATATCAAATTAACATTAGAGCTGGCCCGCCGGTATTATACACCGCATTCATACTTATACTTGCCAACCCCCCCGAAAATCTCCAAAGGGACACCATTCTCCCGAATTTCTCCCGATTTCCACCCGGACAACAATATTAAGTCCATGCCTTAAAGGTATAGCCTTTGACGTCCCCTACAACCTGTTGCCACGTCCGCTTTTCCTTCTTTAAAACAGTGTGCCGGCACAGTCACGTAATGTATGTAGCTTCTACACACACCTAAGTGAATGCAGGTCATACTTGGTCAACAGTCATACAGGTCACACTGAGGGTGGACGTATAAACAACTTTAACACTGTAACAAATATGCGCCACACTGTCAACCCACGCAAAACAAGAATGACAAACACATTTGCACCGTAACAACAGAACAAATACCCAGAACCCCTTGCATCACTAACTCTTCCGGGACGCTACAATGTCTGGTTTGGGCACATCAGATTAGATCAGTGTGTCGCGAACTGAACAGTAGAAAGGCCTGAATGTTGTATCCATTCATAATTTTTTTTTTTTTTCAAATTTATTATTAGCCTGTGAAAAAAGTTTATTTTGATATTTACCTCAGAATGCTGCAAATAGAAAAGAGGTATTCATCCATCCATCCATCCATTTCCTACCGCTTATTCCCTTTCAGGGTCGCGGGGGGCGCTGGCGCCTATCTCAGCTACAATCAGGCGGAAGGCAGGGTACACCCTGGACAAGTCGCCACCTCATCGCAGGGCCAACAAAGATAGACAGACAACATTCACACTCACATTCACACACTAGGGCCAATTTAGTGTTGCCAATCAACCTATCGCCAGGTGCATGTCTTTGGAGGTGGGAGGGGCCTATCCCCAGGTGCATGTCTTTGGAAGTGGGAGGAAGCCGGAGTACCCGGAGGGAACCCACGCATTCACGGGGAGAACATGCAAACTCCACACAGAAAGATCCCGAGCCTGGATTTGAACCCAGGATTGCAGGAACTTCGTATTGTGAGGCAGACGCACTAACCCCTCTGCCACCATGAAGCCCAAGCACCGTAACACAACAAACACAACAGAACAAATACCCAGAACCCCTTGCATCACTACCTCTTTCGGGACGCTACAATATCTGGTTTGGGCACATCAGATTAGATCAGTGTGTCGCGAACTGAACAGTAGAAAGGCCTGAATGGTGTATCCATTCATAATTTTTTTTTATTTTCAAATTTATTATTAGCCTGTGAAAAAAGTTTATTTTGATATTTACCTCAGAAGGCTGCAAATAGAAAAGAGGTATTCAATTGTGATTAAAATGTTATTTTTGATATGCCATTGATATTTTTTAATTATTATCATTATTATTTGAAACTCAATTTTGCATGTCAAAATAAAGTTATATAAGTCTTGCTTGTTCAATATTCAATGCAAAACTTGTTTGGGTCCCTTTTAAAAGGTTAATTTGTTAAACCTTGGCCCACGGCTTTCCCCTTCTTCTTTTACGCAGAGCTTCAGTCGTTCAACAGTCCGGGGTCTCCACTGTCGTATTTTACGCTTCATAATGCGCCATACATTTTCGATGGGAGACAGGTCTGGACTAAAGGCAGGCCAGTCTAGTACCCGCACTCTTTTACTATATTTTAGTCTGTCCTTTGCGGTATACAGCCCTTTGTTCTTGTTTTTAAAGGGCTATATAAATAAAGGTGTTATGGTATGGCACTATGAAGCCACACTGTTGTAACACGTGGCTTGGCATTGTTTTGCTGATATAAGCAGGGGCGTCCATGAAAATGTTGCCATGTAACTCAGTGGTAAAATTGCCCCCCGTGTCAACTTTTTTGCAATGTTTTGCTGCCATTAAATTCTAAGTTAATGAATATTGCAAAAAAATATATATATATGTATGTTTCTCAGTCCGAACAATAAAATATCTTGTCTTTGCTGTCTATTCAATTGATTATAAATTGAACCGGATTTGCAAATTATTGTATCATGTTTTTATTTACGAAATACTTAACGTGCCAACTTCACAGGTTTTGGGTTTTGTAATATTTTGCCTTAGAATAACAGAAACCGGGTCAACGCTTTGGAAAAACGTTTCCATCCATTGAGTTTGACACCCCTGCTCTAAATCCTTGCTCCGTGTACTTTGTCCAATCGAAAAGGGGTCGACATTGTAAATTCTCACAATTTTTTCTGCATACCAATTCCGTGCCTCGTTCGTTAGTGTTTCCCTGGAAATCCCGGTTCTTTCCCCCCGCCCCCCACATTTAAGCATGTTTACGACTTCAGTTTTACAGTGCGACCCCTGTCAGGCTGAGAGAAATAATTACTTTTTACACTCTGGGATATTTCCAAGATGGCGCCCACGCCCCCAGCATGCTTTACCGCTCCCATTCCCCATTGAGTGATTCCATATTTTATTTTTACTCTGCTCGATCTAAAAATGAAACCGCTACTGACTACCACTGTTCATATTCTTGATTCTTTTTTTTGTGTTTCCTAAAGCCAGAAAGTTAATAGTTTGAAATGACTATAATTTTGTGCAATGTTTCTTAATAATAATCATTAAATTTAGAATTTGATGCCAGCAAAACGTGAGAAAGAAGTTGGGAAAGGTGGCAATAAGACTCACCTTAAAACTCATCTGTATACTCTAGCCTTTAAATAGACCTCCTTTTTAGACCAGTTGATCTGCCGCTTCTTTTCTTTCTCCTATGTCCCCCCCTCCCTTGTGGAGGGGGTCCGGTCCGATGACCATGGATGAAGTACTGACTGTCCAGAGTCGAGACCCAGGATGGACCGCTCGTCGGGACCCAGGATGGACCGCTCGCCTGTATCGGTTGGGGACATCTCTACGCTGCTGATCCGCTTGAGATGGTTTCCTGTGGACGGGACTCTCGCTGCTGTGTTGGAGCCACTATGGATTGAACTTTCACAGTATCATGTTAGACCCGCTCGACATCCATTGCTTTCGGTCCCCTAGAGGGGGGGGGGTTGCCCACATCTGAGGTCCTCTCCAAGGTTTCTCATAGTCAGCATTGTCACTGGCGTCCCACTGGATGTGAATTCTCCCTGTCCACTGGGTGTGAGTTTTCCTTGCCCTTTTGTGGGTTCTTCCGAGGATGTTGTAGTCGTAATGATTTGTGCAGTCCTTTGAGACATTTGTGATTTGGGGCTATATAAATAAACATTGATTGATTGATTGAAATACTGATAAAGTTGAGGAATGCTCATCAAACACTTATTTGGAACATCCCACAGGTGTGCATGCTAATTGGGAACAGGTGGGTGCCATGATTGGGTATAAAAACAGCTTCCCAAAAAATGCTCAGTCTTTCACAGGAAAGGATGGGGCGAGGTACACCCCTTTGTCCACAACTACGTGAGCAAATAGTCAAACAGTTTAAGAACGTTTCTCAAAGTGCAATTGCAAGAAATTTAGGGATTTCAACATCTACGGTCCATAATATCATCAAAAGGTTCTGAGAATCTGGAGAAATCACTCCACGTAATGGCCGGAAACCAACATTGATTGACCGTGACCTTCGATCCCTCCGACGGCACTGTATCAAAAACAGACATCAATCTGTAAAGGATATCACCACATGAGCTCAGGAACACTTCAGAAAACCACTGTCAATAACTACAGTTGGTTGCTACATCTGTAAGTGCAAGTTAAAACTCTACTATGCAAAGCAAAGCCCATTTATCAACAACACCCAGAAACGCCGCCGGCTTCGCTTGGCCCGAGATGGACTGATGCAAAGTGGAAAAGAGTTCTATGGTCTGACGAGTCCACATTTCAAATTATATTTGGAAACTGTGGACGTGGTGTCCTCCGGAACAAAGAAGAAAACAACCATTAAATACAGTTCGTCGCTACATCTGACTATAATTTTGTGCAATGTTTCCTATCTGCTTTTTTTTCTCCGACAAAATCAAACAACTGAATGAAAATCCTCTACGTCTGATTAGGTAGTTTTTCCAGGGGTTGTATCATTGAAGAAAAAATCCTGCAGATGAAAAATGTCATGATCGGTGGTCTGGATCATGTTTTCTGTTAGTTTTCGACTCTTTTAGTTTCTGTTTACGCTCCCTTGTTTAGTTACCATGACGACTCATTTGTTTCACCTGCCTCATGTGTTCTGATCACGCACCTGCTCTAATCAGAGAATATTATTTAAACCGGTTTTGCCAGTTAGTCGTCCTGACGACATTACTCTGTATTTGCTCTGTCCATGCCATAGATTCATGCTCTGCCAAGTAAGTTTTGTTTATTCATGCCACAGTAGCAAGTTTTGTTTCATGTCCATAGTTTCTGCCTATGTGTTGGTTTTTGTATCATGCGCTAAGTTATGCCTTCGCCTTGTGCGCCCTTTTGTTTGTACATATTTAATAGTGTATACTTAAATATGTTCCTACCTCCACGACTGCTCCGGAATAGTCCGTTTGCATACCGGGAGAACAAACCCCGCAGCGAGCTGCAACCCCCCTTCATGACAAAAAATGCTGCACTTATCAATAACACACATAAAGGGATATAGCCAGGATACCCAGACCCATTAAAAAAAGTGTCTCAAAGGCCGTTAGCAACTTAGAAGTGTTACGATACTAATTTTAAGATGGTTCAGTACTTATACATTGTATGCCCCAATTTTTGGGGGATTTGGTTTTCGACAAAACGTTTTGGATCGTGAGATCGACAGGCGGATTGGTGCGGCGTCTTCAGTAATGCGGACGTTGTACAGATCCGTTGTGGTGAAGAAGGAGCTGAGCCGGAAGGCAAAGCTCTCAATTTACCGGTCGAGCCACGTTCCCATCCTCACCTATGGTCATGAGCTTTGGGTCATGACCGAAAGGATAAGATCACGGGTACAAGCGGCCGAAATGAGTTTCCTCCGCCGTGTGGCGGGGCTCTCCCTTAGAGATAGGGTGAGAAGCTCTGCCATCCGGGAGGAACTCAAAGTAAAGCCACTGCTCCTCCACATCGAGAGGAGCCAGATGAGGTGGTTCGGGCATCTGGTCAGGATGCCACCCGAACGCCTCCCTAGGGAGGTGTTTAGGGCACGTCCAACCGGTAGGAGGCCACAGGGAAGACCCAGGACACGTTGGGAAGACTATGTCTCCCGGCTGGCCTGGGAACGCCTCGGGATCCCCCGGGAAGAGCTAGACGAAGTGGCTGGGGAGAGGGAAGTCTGGGTTTCCCTGCTTAGGCTGTTGCCCCCGCGACCTGACCTCGGATAAGCGGAAGAAGATGGATGGAAACGTTTTTCCAAAGCGTTGACCCGGTTTCTATTATTCTAAGGCAAAATATTAAAAAACACAAAACCTGTGAAGTTGGCACGTTAAGTATTTCGTAAATAAAAACATGATACAATAATTTGCAAATCCTGTTCAATTTATAATCAATTGAATAGACAGCAAAGACAAGATATTTTATTGTTCGGACTGAGAAACATATATTTGATTTTTTTTTTGCAAAATGCATTAATTTCAATCAATTTAATGGCAGCAAAACATTGCAAAAAAGTTGACAAAGGGGCAATTTTACCACTGAGTTACATGGCAACATTTTCATGGACGCCCCTGCTTATGTCAGCAAGACAATGCCAAACCACGTGTTACAACAGTGTGGCTTTATAGTACCATACCATACCATACAAACTTTATTTATATAGCCCTTTAAAAACAACCACAGTTGAAGAACAAAGGGCTGTACGCCACAAAGAAATAGAGGCAAAATACAGACTAAAATATAGTAAAAGAGTGCGGGTACTAGACTGGCCTGCCTGTAGTCCAGACCTGTCTCCCATGGAAAATGTATGGCGCATTATGAAGCGTAAAATACGACAGCGGAGACCCCGGACTGTTGAACGACTGAAGCTCTACATAAAACAAGAAGGGGAAAGAATTCCACTTTCAAAGCTTCAACAATTAGTTTCCTCAGTTCCCAAACGTTTATTGAGTTTTGTTAAAAGAACAGGTGATGTGAACATGCCCTTTCCCAACTACTTTGGCACGTGTTGCAGCCATGAAATTCTAAGTTAATTATTATTTGCTTAGAGTTTATGAGTTTGAACGTCAAATATCTTGTCTTTGTAGTGCATTCAACTGAATATGGGATGAAAAGGATTTGCAAATCATTGTATTCTGTTTATATTTACATCTAACACAATTTCCCAACTCATATGGAAACGGGGTTTGTATGAAAATGCAAACTAGTTTAATGCATCTCTTGCAGTGGCTTGCATTGCATCGTGCAGGTGTACCAAATCTTGTGGCTGACGTGGTGGTATTTTGCATTTGAGGAAAACAACAACCGTGGGCAAAATGTCAAGAACGTAAAATCAACAAGATTGGTTCAAATAAAGTTCAACTCCGACGTTTGCTTCGTGCTCTCCCTGCAAAAAACACCTTTCCACCTCGACGACTTTGTATTCTGTGCAAGGCTTCCCCGCAGCCTCGCTGTCGTCACGACATCGGGAAGCGAGAGAGCCAGAGTGGGACATTTCCCTCGTCAACGTAAAGTTTCATTGACAACCCGAGCCATGAGACTCCTTTAAAGAGCGTCCTTTGCAAGGCCGCCTTGTACAAGGTGGCAGTGAATGGGAGGAGACCCTGAAGAAGTGAGCAGGGGGGAAAAAAAAAGGGGACTGACTTTGCTGGTATAATATTTGTCTTGTTTACTTTCCCGCCATGATGAGGTCTCAGCATGGCTGCCGTAATTAATGCAGAAGTTGCTGTCATCGCCATGGAACACTGGCGCTTTGCTCACAGCGTGAGATAAAAAACTCTCCTTGTCGTTCGTCGAGCCACACTCACCTTCATAGTCCTTTCTTATAAGACGCATACTAGTACTGAGCAAATAACATTACTATGGTGGTGGTGGGGGGGGGGGGGGGGGGGGGGGGGGGGCATTAAAGGCCTATTGAAACCCACTACTACCGACCACACAGTCTGATAGTTGATATCTCACTAAAACACTATTAACACAATAAACAGATAAAGGATTTTCTAGAATTATCCTAGTAAATGTGTCTATTGCTTCACTCTAACTTTCCTCATCCACAAATCTTTCATCCTCGCTCAAATTAATGGGAAAATTGTCGCTTTCTCGGTCCGAATCGCTCTTGCTATAATTATAAACAATGTGAGGCTGTGAGGAGCCCTACAACCCGTGACGTCACGCGCACATCGTCTGCTACTTCCGGTACAGGCAAGGCTTTTTTATTAGCGACCAAAAGTTGCGAACTTTATCGTCGATGTTCTCTACCAAATCATTTCAGCAAAAATATGGCATAATCGCGAAATGATCAAGTATGACACAAAGAATGGACCTGCTATCCCCGTTTAAATAAGAAAATCTCATTTCAGTAGGCTTTTAAATGAGATGAAATAAACATTCTGAACCATAGGCGCCCATCTACATTTTTGCCGGTGGGTGCTCGGTGTGTCTGTATTAGTATTACCAGTATTTCGGTACTTTTCTGTCTCACCGCGGTGAGGGATGTCTTGTCTTGTGATTTGCATATTTTATTTTGAAAAGCAATTCCTCTTGTGTCACCAGTCTGACGTCATCCCTGACCCTTGATTGTTTTCACTTGTTTCCCATTACCCCTCATGTTCTATATAAGCTCATGCCTCCCCTTGTTCTGTGCCAGATTGTCTCGAGCATTCATGCCTGTCCAGTGTTCATGTTCGTGCCCATGCCTTGTCTCCCCCCATGTCTACTTCCTTGGATCCTGAATTCCGCCGTAATTTTGAGTTTAACTTTTTCTCCTCCTTTTGTTACCTAGCCTTTGTTCTTCCGAAGTGGTAAGTTGTGATTTTTTTCCTAATAATAATCCCGTCCTCAAAGTTTTTGAGTAGTTTACCCTTTAAAACTAAGATAAGAGTAGATAATTTTTATACAGCAATTGTTTTCTTCCTCCTGTTGGAGCGTTTTATGTTGAACTTTCATAGCAGATACGGCGGGGTATTTATAGTTCGTCTTTATTTTGGTATTTTCCTCCTTTTAGGAGTGCTTTTCGGTTGTTCCCCTTTTTGGAACCTTTTGCTGACTTTTTTGTTTCTTGTCAATTTGGTATATTCTGGCTCTGGAGGTTTGAGAGTTTTCAAAATAAAAACTTTATCAATTTGGTATATTTTGGCTCTGGAGTTTTAAGAGTTTTCAAAATAAAAGCTTTATTGAGAATCATCTCTGCATCTGAGTCCATTCCTCAGTCCGAGCCTGACATTTTCTAAATAAAAGGGGACCACAAAAAATGTCATTATTGGCTTTATTTTAACAAAAAAAAAATCTTAGTGTACATTAAACATATGTTTGTTATTGTAATTTTGTTCTTAAATAAAATAGTGAACATACTAGACAACTTGTCTTTTAGTAGTAAATAAACAAACAAAGGCTCCTAATTTAGCTGCTGACATATGCAGTAACATATTGTGTAATTTATCAACCTATTATTGTGTCAACATTATTAAGGACAAATGGTAGAAAATGAATTACTTGTTCATTTACTGTTGATATCTGCTTACTTTCTTTTATAACATGTTCTATCTACACTTCTGTTAAAATGTAATACTCACTTATTCCTCTTCTGTTTGATACTTTACATTAGTTTTGGATGATATCACAATTTTGGGTATTAATCCGATACCAAGTTGTGATGTTAAAAAATATCGATGTAGTCATAGTAGTATCGACGAGATATGTCTTTAATCCTACCAATCAAAAGGCTTGCAAAACTCCACTGTGTAGGATAGGAAGCAACATGAAGGTGTTCTGTTTCTTTCTTGTATTGTAATAAACAGAAAGCTATTGTCTTGACTCAAGAACTACAACGCGGAGAGGAAGCCGGGCCTGACCTCCCTCAAAGCGACCTCCTCTTTGAACTGTGTTTTACAACCTTTTCTGTGAACTGTTTTACAACCTTTTCTTTGAACTCTTGTAATCAAAGGCAATTTGTTGTGTATTGTCATTTCCCTGCCTTTTCCTTTTTTTATGGTGTCTGTTTTTCTTCAGTAATTAGTCCCCAGCGAGGCACACCTGCAACTAATCCCTACTGAGGTGTATTTAAGCTTGCACCGACAGCTCGGTCCTGCCGATTATTTTCTTCTGTACCTCCCAAGTGCAGATGCCCGTTTTACCTCATCAGCCTTAGTACGTTGATTTCCCTTATTCTTGCAATTCCTCGCCTCTGTGTGTTTACTTCCTAGCCTCCCTGAAGTTCAGAGGATTTGTGTGTTGGACCTTTTGTGCTCAAGTGCGCCCGGGCCTATTCCCTTGCCGACCACTGAGAGACCTGTTTGTGTTTGTTTATTCATGGTGTGCACTTCTGCCCCATCGCCTTTTGTTGCACTTTTTGGACTTATTAAATTCTTCTTTTGTTATAATTCTACCTGGCCTCCTGTCTCTGCATCCCGGAGTCACCTCGATTTGACCCATTCCTAACACAATTGCTGTTTACGACCCACGCCCCTTAGAAACAGCTGTTGCCATGTAATCCGGGGAAGTCCAAATAAAGTGAAGTGAATTATATTTATATAGCGCTTTTCTCTAGTGACTCAAAGCGCTTTACATAGTGAAACCCAATATCTAAGTTACATTTAAATCAGTGTGGGTGGCACTGGGAGCACGTGGGTAAAGTGTCCTGCTCAAGGACACAACGGCAGTGACTAGGAAGGCAGAAGCGAGAATTGAACCTGCAACCCTTGTCTACGAACCGAGCTATAAAAGAGGCGCCGCACGATCTTTCCCCAGAGCGTGTTGAGACACTGTACAAAGGTACAGTGTCCAGGCGTCTCTCCTCAATTTGAGCCAAATTGTATTCTGTCTCTGTTTAATTCCTTGCTTCTTGTCTCGTTTAATAGATGTCATCAGTGTTTGAGCCTGACACCATGTAAACTTTACGCGACAAAAATGATGAGGACAAACGGCACCAAAACCAATGCATTCCACATGGATAATCCGGGTAGTCATTCTTGTGACTCCTCTTCACATACTGACTCATAATTCCGTTGGGACCAAGTCAGATAGAATTGTCCTCCTTCTTTTTACCTGTGTATGTTTCCCCCTCGCGAAAGTTTGATATACTTTGCTTCGAGAGGAAGTAAAGCTATGTCCTCGCAGAATACGACTGTGCGCCTTTTATGAGCCCCAATGGGACACAGCACGGTTATTTTGCAGCCTTGCGGAATTTCTCTATCATTTTACTACAACACTGTATATAAAGTTGTTTATCTAGAGATTACAACATTGTCATAAAAAGGTCCACAGTTGTATTGGCAATGCTTGTTTATACAAACCAAGGACTGCTGCTTTTATACAGTTGTCTCATGATTGATTGATTGATTGAAACTTTTATTAGTAGATTGCACAATACAATTGACCACTAATGGCAACACCTGAATAACTTTTTCAAATTGTTTAAGTCGGGGTCCACGTTAATCAATTCCTGGTAAGGGTCACTTTTAAAGTTATGTTTTTGTAGCATTGGTAAAAAAGCAGGCTTTGCTACACATTTTATAGTAAAGCAAATAAACTGTTGCTATTAAAAATGTGATTTGTGTACAGTAACTCAAATAGTTCAGTGAAATACCAATACAATAATGTCGTAATTCTTCCAAAAGTTGAACTTTTAAATAAACCATTGGCAACATTCCGACTTATCTAAGACAAGTAAACGTGTTTTTGTAAAAGTCCTACTTGAAAACTTCAGAAAAAAAGTCGTATCATTGTGAGAATAAAGTCATTATTCTAGCAGAAATTGTACAAATGTAAAAAAGCAGGTTTTGCTACACATTTGATAGTAAAGCAAATAAACTATTGCTGTTAAAAATGATTTGTGTGCAGTTACTCAAATACTTCAGTGTAATACAGATACAAAAATGTCGTAATTCTTCAAGAAGTTGATCTTTTAAATAAACCATTGCCAACATTTTGACTTATCTAAGTAAAAGTCCAACTTTGATACTTCATTGTCAACAGAAAAGTTGCACCATTGTGAGAATAAAGTCATAATTCTAGCAGAAATTGTACTTTTAGTTAAATCAATGATGTTTTCATCCATCCATTTTCTACCGCTTATTCCCTTTGGTGTCGCGCTGGTGCCTATCTCAGCTACAATCGGGCGGAAGGCGGTATACACCCTGGACAAGTCGCCACCTCATCGCAGTGATGTTTTCATATATGTTTTAAATTTATTACAACAAACAGCCTCTCATACTGCACTATCCCAACATTTTTTTGTAAAAAACAAAACAAAACTAATATTTTTGTAAGAAAAATGATGCATGTACGCAATTATATTACGGACCTTCGATCCCTCAGGCCCTACTGCATCAAAAACCGACATCAGTGTGTAAAGGATATCACCACATAGGCTCAGGAACACTTCAGAAAACCACTGTCGGTAACTACAGTTTGTCGCTACATCTGTAAGTGAAAGTTGAAACTCAACTATGCAAAGCGAAAGACATTTATCAACAACACCCAGAAACGCCGCCGGCTTCGTTGGGCCCGAGTTCATCTAAGATGGGCCGATGCAAAGTTTTCAGTCAAGATCTACTGACTAATCTTTGCACTGATGTATGCATTAATCTGATCACTAAACAGAAAGCAACCTGCTGCGCCTTTCAGGCTGCATTTACACATAAATAATGTGTTTATGTTGACTTTGACAGCCCTATAGTAACTTTGCAAAAGATAATGAATTTTATAATACCTTTTAATACGTTTTCAACTGTTTACGCATGTTTTTCCAAATAATACATTATTAGAGAAACATTTATCAATGAGCTATTGCAAGGAATTTAGTGATTTCACAATCTACGGTCTGTAATATCATCAAAAGGTTCAGAGAATCGGGAGAAATCACTGCATGTAAGCGGCAATGCCCGTGACCTTCGATTCCTCAAGTGGTACTGCATTAAAAAGCGACATCGGTGTGTAAAGGATATCACCACCTAGGCTCAGGAACACTTCAGAAAACTACTGTTGGTAAGTACAGTTTGTCGCTACATCTGTAAGTTAAAGTTGAAACTCAACTATGCAAACCGAAAGACATTTATCAACAACACCCAGAAACGCCGCCGGCTTCGCTGGGGCCGAGCTCATCTAAGATGGACCGATGCAAAGTTTTCAGTCAAGATCTACTGACTAATCTTTGCAATGATGTATGCATTAATCTGATCACTAAACATAAAGCAACCTGCTACGCCTTTCAGGCTGCATTTACACATAAATAATGTGATTATGTTGTATGAGTATTGACTTTGACAGCCCTATAGTAACTTTGCAAAAGATAATGAATTTTATAGTACCTTTTAATAAGTTTTCAACTGTTTACGCATGATTTTCCAACTGATATATTATTACAGAAACATTTATCAATGGGTTATTGCAAGGAATTTAGGGATTTCACCATCTACGGTCCATAATATCATCAAAAGGTTCAGAGAATCGGGAGAAATCACTGCATGTAAGCGGCAATGCCCGTGACCTTCGATTCCTCAAGTGGTACTGCATTAAAAAGCGACATCAGTGTGTAAAGGATATCACCACCTAGGCTCAGGAACACTTCAGAAAACTACTGTTGGTAAGTACAGTTTGTCGCTACATCTGTAAGTTAAAGTTGAAACTCAACTATGCAAAGCGAAAGACATTTATCAACAACACCCAGAAACGCCGCCGGCTTCGCTGGGGCCGAGCTCATCTAAGATGGACCGATGCAAAGTTTTCAGTCAAGATCTACTGACTAATCTTTGCACTGATGTATGCATTAATCTGATCACTAAACAGAAAGCAACCTGCTACGCCTTTCAGGCTGCATTTACACATAAATAATGCGATTATGTTGTATGAGTATTGACTTTGACAGTCCTATAGTAACTTTGCAAAAAATAATGAATTTTATAATACCTTTTAATAACTGTTTACACATGTTTTTCCAAATAATATATTATTAGAGAAACATTAATCAATGAGCTGTTGCAATTAATTTAGGGATTTCACCATCTACGGTCTGTAATATCATCAAAAGGTTCAGCGAATCGGGAGGAATCACTGCATGTAAGCGGCAATGCCCGTGATCTTCGATCCCTCAAGTGGTACTGCATTAAAAAGCGACATTAGTGTGTAAAGGATATCACCACATAGGCTCAGGACCACTTCAGAAAATCACTGTCGGTAACTACAGTTTGTCGCTACATCTGTAAATGCAAGTTGAAACTCAACTATGCAAAGCGAAAGACATTTATCAACTACACCCAGAAACGCCGCCGGCTTCGCTGGGCCCAGGTTCATCTAAGATGGGCCGATGCAAAGTTTTCAGTCAAGATCTATTAACTAATCGTTGCACTGATGTATGCATTAATCTGATCACCAAATATAAAGCAACCTGTTGCGTCTTTCAGGCTTATCAACAACACCCAGAAATGCCGCAGGCTTCACTGGCTCGAGCTCATGTAAGATGGACTGTTGCAAAGTGGAAAAGTGTTCTGTGGTCTGATAAGTCCACATTTCAAATTATATTTGGAAACTGTGGACGTGGTGTCCTCCGGAACAAAGAGGAAAATAACCATCTGGATTGTTATAGGTGCAAAGTTCAAAAGTCAGCATCTGTGATGGTATGGGGGTGTATTAGTGCCCAAGGCATGGGTAACTTACACATCTGTGAAGGCACCATTAATGCTGAAAGGTACATACAGGCACATATGTTGCCATCCGAGCAACGTTATCATGGACGCCCCTGCTTATTTCAGCAAGACAATGCCAAGTGTGGCTTCATAGTAAAAGAGGGGTACTAGACTGGACTGCAGGCATTGAAAATGTTTGGCGCAATATGAAGCCTAAAATACCACGACGGAGACCCCGGATTGTTGAACAACTTAAGCTGTACATCAAGCAAGAATGGGAAATAATTCCTCCTAAAAAGCTTCAAAATTTGGACTCCTCAGTTGAGTGTTGTTAAAAGGAAAGGCCATGTAACACCGTGGTAAAAATGCCCCTGGGTCAACTTTCTTGCAATGTGTTGCTGCCACTAAAGGCCTACTGAAACCCACTACTATCGACCACGCAGTCTGATAGTTTATATATCAATGATGAAATATTGACATTGCAACACATGCCAATACGGCCTTTTTAGTTTACTAAATTGCAATTTTTAATTTCCCGCGAAGTGTCGTGTTGAAAACGTCGCGGAATGAAAACGTCTGACGTTTGACGTCTCGAGTTGTAGAGGACATTATTTTCCAGCCCGATCCAAGCTATAAGTAGTCTGCTTTAATCGCATAGTTCCTCAGTATTCTGGACATCTGTGTTGCTGAATCTTTTGCAATTTGTTCAATTAATAATGGAGAAGTCAAAGTAGAAAGATGGAGGTGGGAAGCTTTTAGTCTTCAGCCACACAAACACAGCCGGTGTTTCCTTGTTTAAAATTCCCGAAAGTTAAGCTTTACTATGGATCAGAGCGGTCAAGCGAACATGGATCCCGACAACATGTCAACCGGCAGTTTTCTGTGAGAAAATTGTGGTAATAAGTCATCTCTTACCGGAGACATCAGCGGAGCTTCCGTCCTGCTGCAGCTGCGTGACTTCCCTTAGAGACACTCGCGGTCAACACACCCCTCCGACTTTCAGGTACTATTTAATCTCACTAAAACACTAGCAACACAATAAGCAGATAAGGGATTTTCCAGAATTATCCTAGTAAATGTGTCTAATAACATCTGAATGACTCCCACTGCAATCACCTTTTTTTCTTCTTCTAGTCCTTCACTCTTGTCATGCATGTTAAGCAAGGTTTATGTTTTGTCATGTTTTGTTTTGTTTTTGGACTCTTGCTTCACGTTTTGCATTTCCTGTTTTCTTTTGTTTCCATGCCAACCCATTGATTTTCACCTTGCCATCCTAGTCACGCCCCGTCCCTCAGCTCTCACACCTGTTTCTCATTACCACTGCTTCGACTTAAGTCATTTGCTTTCTGTTCATCGTTCTGGGAACTTTGCTTGTCTGCTTGCCTTCATGCCTTCAAGCACACACGCATGCTCTCGAACAGCTCGTTATTCATGCCCCTTGTTTCGCTCCAAGTAAGTTTTTGTATTTATGCCTCAGTGCTAGTATTGTTTTGTTTATGCCACGGCTAGTGTCTTTTGTTTCGTTTGTATATAGTGATGCCATCGTGCTGTTTAAGTTTATAGTTAAGTGTCTTTCATGCCATCGAGCAAGTGTTTTTGTTTTCCCTGTTTTAAATGTATTATATAAATAAAAGATGTACTCGCAGACACGCCTCGCCCGTGCAAATCATTCTCTGCATCAAAAGGAACAACTTTAATCCAAGCCCAGTTGTGACAACTCTAAATTTCCTCATCCACAAATCTTTCATCCTGGCTCCAGTTAATGCGGAAATTGTCGCTTTCTCGGTCCGAATTGCTCTCGCTGCTGGAGGTTCACATTATAAACAATGTTCAGATGTGAGGAGCTCTACAACTCGTGACGTCACGCGCACATCGTCTGCTACTTCCGGTAAAGGCAAGGCTTTTTTTATTAGCGACCAAAAGTTGCGAACTTTATCGTCGATGTTCTCTACTAAATCCTTTCAGCAAAAATATAGCAATATCGCGAAATGATCAAGTATGACACATAGAATGGACCTGCTATCCCCGTTTAAATAAGAAAATCTCATTTCAGTAGGCCTTTAAAGTCTAAGGCATGGGTGTCAAACTCTGGCCCGCGGGCCAAATTTGGCCCGCCGTGTATTTTCATTTGGCCCTTGAGGCAATATCAAAATAACATTAGAGCTGTAACACCGCATTCTCCGCTAATACTTATACTTGCTACCCCCCCGCTCCTTGATTTTCCAAGGAGACTCCCAAATTTCAGTGTCCCTCACGAAAATCACCAGGGGGCAACCATTCTCCCAAATTTCTCCCGATTCCCACCTGGACAACAATATTGGGGGCGTGCCTTAAAGGCACTGCCTCAAGCGTCCTCTAAAACCTTTCGTCACGTCCGCTTTTCCTACGTAGAAACAGCGTGCCGGCCTAGTCACATGATATATGTGGCTTTTACACACACACAAAAGCTAATGCAATGCAAGCTTGGTCAACAGACATACAGGTCACACTGAGGGTGGCCGTATAAACAACTTTAAGACTGTTAAAAATATGCGCCACACTGTGGACCAACTGTAGCCTGTATGTTACTTAAGTAAAGCACTGTACAAGTATTAAGTAAACAATGAATTATATAACTGGGCTAGATCAGAAGAAACTAAATTCAGCTCTAGGAATGGAGAGTAATGCAGACTGAACACAGGTTTTAAGTTTAAATGGTAACAAATTGTATTACAGAATTATAGGAAAAAGAAACAAAAAAAAGACATGTAAATTCGAATGGCCATTCACATTTTCAACATAAATTACAGAACGTTCAATATTTACAATGTGATACAGTACTTGATTCAGTCCTTGTTTTTGCCGAGAATGGTATAGGCACAACACGACAGTTCATTAAACGACCTCGCAAAGTCCACGTTGTGGTGGCAGTGTCCAGAGGGGTTTTAGTGAAGGTAACGGGTAAATGTGAAAGTTCAGGGAGGACAGAAATGAACTTGTTGCGTTATGAAAAACCAAAAGGAAAAAACAGAGCGGCGGCTGAGGAGCCTCCTACCCGCCCGGCTCGGTTGGGTGGGTTCAGTTCGGTTCCAGGCGTAAAGCTTCAGAGTCTAGTTCAGGCTCTAGCTCGCCATCCAACATGGCCTGTATAACAAGAGCAGGACCAGTCAATTTTCCAGTGCGCGCACACAAAATACATTCAGATACTAAATACTAAATATCCATCCATCCATCCATCCATCTTCTTCCGCTCATCCGAGGTCGGGTCGCGGGGGCAGCAGCCTAAGCAGGGAAGCCCAGACTTCCCTCTCCCCAGCCACTTCGTCTAGCTCTTCCCGGGGGATCCCGAGGCGTTCCCAGGCCAGCCGGGAGACATAGTCTTCCCAACGTGTCCTGGGTCTTCCCCGTGGCCTCCTACCGGTTGGACGTGCCCTAAACACCTCCCTCGGGAGGCGTTCGGGTGGCATCCTGACCAGATGCCCAAACCACCTCATCTGGCTCCTCTCGATGTGGAGGAGCAGCGGCTTTACTTTGAGTTCCTCCCGGATGACAGAGCTTCTCACCCTATCTCTAAGGGAGAGCCCCGCCAAACGACGGAGGAAACTCATTTCGGCCGCTTGTACCCGTGATCTTATCCTTTCGGTCATGACCCAAAGCTCATGACCATAGGTGAGGATGGGAACGTAGATCGACCGGTAAATTGAGAGCTTCGCCTTCCGGCTCAGCTCCTTCTTCACCACAACAGATCGGTACAACGTCCGCATTACTGAAGACACCGCACCGATCCGCCTGTCGATCTCACGATCCACTCTTCCCCCACTCGTGAACAAGACTCCTAGGTACTTGAACTCCTCCACTTGGGGCAGGGTCTCCTCCCCAACCCGGAGATGGCACTCCACCCTTTTCCGGGAGAGAACCATGGACTCGGACTTGGAGGTGCTGATTCTCATTCCAGCCGCTTCACACTCGGCTGCGAACCGATCCAGTGAGAGCTGAAGATCCCGGCCAGATGAAGCCATCAGGACCACATCGTCTGCAAAAAGCAGAGACCTAATCCCGCGGCCACCAAACCGGAACCCCTCAATGCCTTGACTGCGCCTAGAAATTCTGTCCATAAAAGTTATGAACAGAATCGGTGACAAAGGGCAACCTTGGCGGAGTCCAACCCTCACTGGAAACGTGTCCGACTTACTGCCAGCAATGCGGACCAAGCTATACTAAATACTACATATAATACAAATACTAAATAATACTACTGTATTCAAATAGCAAGCATATTTCTTAATATTGTACAATAATTCATGAATCCAATTAGAATAAATAATATAATAGTTTTTATATCAAAATATTAATTTTCTAATATCAAAATCTACCAATTGCAACCACAAATAAAGTGCATAGCAGACAGTGGTTATTTTGAAAATCCTCGAAAAAATTGTTGCAGAGCAGCTAAATGAACACTTAGCATTTAACAGTCTATGTGAAACCTTTCAATCCGGTTTCAGGGCAAATCACTCGACTGAGACAGCCCTCGCAAAAATGACAAATGATCTATTGCTAACGATGGACTCTGATGCGTCATCTATGTTGCTGCTCCTCGATCTTAGCGCTGCTTTCGATACCGTCGATCATAATATTTTATTAGAGCGTATCAAAACAGGAATTGGTATGTCAGACTCAGCCCTGTCTTGGTTTAACTCTTATCTTACTGATAGGATGCAGTGTGTCTCCCATAACAATGTGACCTCGGACTATGTTAAGGTAACGTGTGGAGTTCCCCAGGGTTCGGTCCTTGGCCCTGCACTCTTCTGCATCTGCATGCTGCCGCTAGGTGACATCATACGCAAATATGGTATTAGCTTTCACTGTTATGCTGATGACAGCCAACTCTACATGCCCCTAAAGCTGACCAACACGCCGGACTGTAGTCAGTTGGAAGCGTGTCTTAATGAAATTAAACAATGGATGTCCGCTAACTTTCTGCAACTTAACGCCCAAAAAACGGAAATGCTGATTATCGGTCCTGCTAGACACCGACCTCTATTTAATAATACAACTTTAACATTTGACAACCAAATAATAAAACAAGGTGACTCGGTAAAAAATTGGGTATTATCTTCGACCCAACTCTCGCCTTTGAGTCACACATTAAAAGCGTTACTAAAACAGCCTTCTTTCATCTCCGTAATATCGCTAAAATTCGCTCCATTTTGTCCACTAAAGACGCCGAGATCATTATCCATGCGTTTGTTACGTCTCGTCTCGATTACTGTAACGTATTATTTTCGGGTCTCCCCATGTCTAGCATTAAAAGATTATAGTTGGTACAAAATGCGGCTGCTAGACTTTTGACAAGAACAAGAAAGTTTGATCACATTACGCCTGTACTGGCTCACCTGCACTGGCTTCCTGTGCACTTAAGATGTGACTTTAAGGTTTTACTACTTACGTATAAAATACTACACGGTCTAGCTCCATCCTATCTTGCCGATTGTATTGTACCGTATGTCCCGGCAAGAAATCTGCGTTCAAAAGACTCCGACTTATTAGTGATTCCTAGAGCCCAAAAAAAGTCTGCGGGCTATAGAGCGTTTTCATTTCGGGCTCCAGTACTCTGGAATGCCCTCCCGGTAACAGTTCGAGATGCTACCTCAGTAGAAGCATTTAAGTCTCACCTTAAAACTCATGTGTTTACTCTAGCTTTTATATAGACCTCCTTTTTAGACCAGTTGATCTGCCGCTTCTTTTCTTTCTCCTATGTCCCCCTCCCTTGTGGAGGGGGTCCGGTCCGATGACCATGGATGAAGTACTGGCTGTCCAGAGTCGAGACCCAGGATGGACCGCTCGCCTGTATCGGTTGGGGACATCTCTACGCTGCTGATCCGCCTCCGCTTGAGATGGTCTCCTGTGGACGGGACTCTCGCTGCTGTCTTGGATCCGCTTTGAACTGAACTCTCGCGGCTGTGTTGGAGCCACTATGGATTGAACTTTCACAGTATCATGTTGGACCCGCTCGACATCCATTGCTTTCGGTCCCCTAGAGGGGAGGGGGGGGGGTTGCCCACATCTGAGGTCCTCTCCAAGGTTTCTCATAGTCAGCATTGTCACTGGCGTCCCACTGGATGTGAATTCTCCCTGCCCACTGGGTGTGAGTTTTCCTTGCCCTTTTGTGGGTTCTTCCGAGGATGTTGTAGTCGTAATGGTTTGTGCAGTCCTTTGAGACATTTGTGATTTGGGGCTATATAAATAAACATTGATTGATTGAGTGGTTCACTGGACTGCATCATAAAATGCATTGGATGCATAGCATTGACAACCATCAAACAATTAACACAAACCAGAAACAAATCAGACAATTGTTGAGAGTGCTAACGTTTCATTCAGTTGACTATATTCAAAGAAACAGGCATATAAGCAGATGCTAACCGCTCCATTCAAAATGAATGTAGCGGCTAAGCTACACAGATGCAACTCACCAATTCCGCAGATAAATCACACTTAAACACTCTCGCACGACGACCCACGGCTTCAGTAGTTGGCTCCTGCAGTTCGACATTATTACATTTCAGTTAAAAGCTTAGTTAGTAATTAGTGTCAAAACCGAGTCACATACCTGCGGCAACGTCCCTCTGGCTCTTCCTGGAAGCAGCCCACTACTGGATTTGATGCTTCCCGCAATAGGTCACGTGACCACGTGACGCAGTGACGCACGCGGTCACGTGACCGTGTGACGTAATGACGCAGGCAAAGACACGAAAATAGGATATTTAAGTAAAACGATATTTAAATAGAAATATATTTAATTAGAAATAATTTTCAATGGGGTTTTGAGAGGATATTTAAATACAATTATTTAAATAGGAAGATTTAATTACAAAGAATATTCAATGGGGTTTTGAGAGGATATTTAAATGAGGATATTTAATGGGGTTTTGTCACCCAGGTTACAAGGAGACTCACAAATTTCAGTGTCCCTCATGAAAATCACCAGGGGGGCAACCATTCTCCCAAATTTCTCCCGATTCCCACCTGGACAACAATATTGGGGGCGTGCCTTAAAGGCACTGCCTCAAGCGTCCTCTAAAACCTTTCGTCACGTCCGCTTTTCCTACGTAGAAACAGCGTGCCGGCCTAGTCACATGATATAAGAGGCTTTTACACACACACACACACACACACACACACACACACACACACACACACACACACACACACACACACACACACACACACACACACACACACACACACACAAACACAAACACAAACACACACAAACACACACACACACACACACACACACACACACACACTTGGTCAACAGCCATACAGGTCACACTGAGGGTGGCCGTATAAACAACTTTAAGACTGTTACAAATATGCGCCACACTGTGGACCAACACTAAATGAGAATGACAAGCAAATTTCGGGAGAACATCCGCGCTGTAACACAACAGAACAAATTCACAGACCCCTTGCAGCACTACTTCTTCCTGGACGCTATAATATAAAAAATGTATTAGTAGCCTGTAGGAAAATTTTATTTTGATATGTACCTGAGAAGGCTGCAAATAGAAAAGAGGCATTCAATTTCTATTTAAATTTGATTTGATATGCCATTGCTATTTTTAAATTATTAGTATTATTTGAAACTCAATTTTGCATGTGACTATAAAGTTATATAAGTCTCGCTTGTTTAATATTCAATGCAAAACTTGTTTGGGTCCCTATTGTATACTCTAGCCTTTAAATAGACTCCCTTTTTAGACCAGTTGATCTGCCGTTTCTTTTCTTTTTCTTCTATGTCCCACTCTCCCTTGTGGAGGGGGTCCGGTCCGATCCGGTGGCCATGTACTGCTTGCCTGTGTATCGGCTGGGGACATCTCTGCGCTGCTGATCCACCTCCGCTTGGGATGGTTTCCTGCTGGCTCCGCTGTGAACGGGACTCTCGCCGCTGTGTTGGATCCGCTTTGGACTGGACTCTCGCGACTGTGTTGGATCCATTATGGATTGAACTTTCACAGTATCATGTTAGACCCGCTCTACATCCATTGCTTTCCTCCTCTCCAAGGTTCTCAT